>NC_079147.1:64456629-64756629 GCF_945859685.1 Eupeodes corollae
GGGGAACAACACCACCACGTGTCAAGTCACAAAAAACATCTGGCCAACACTGCCCTAATAGGAAAGCCCGACACGAGACTAGGCGTATTCTCAAAAGACTTTTGCAGAAGCTGTATGGACGAGGAAGAGAAGGAACTGTAGACGACACTAGAATTCCACCGCTGCCTTTTAGATTAGGAGATAAATCTTAATGGAAACACCTCTCCTCTCTAGACCCTGTATAGAGACGGTCCTGCTTATAAGTTAATGTTACTACACAGAATTATTTTTTTCATATACTATAGCTACATTCCTACGAGCTACTAGCAACCAAGTAGGTACATATCCTAATGGGTTTTTGTATATGAACTAAAAGTTTACTTTAGTTCCTGATGCGGTAACAACCCATATAAGGGTAAACTCGTATACAGTAGAAGGTAATAGAAGAAGGCGTATATATAGAAGTACTTAATTTGGATTATATTGCTGCTCCGAGTTGCAATAACGCCCATAAACACAAAATCTGAGATGTGCAATTATGTTTGTTTAAGGAATTGCTACTTTTGTGTGGTTATAAGAACAATATACATCCATATATATGTATATATATACACAAAGGTATATAAAATCTCGTATAATTGCAGAAAATCGATTCAATGTGTAGCTTTTCGATTCCAATTAGGAACAAAAAGTTGATTAAATGAAAACTAGGAGTATTTATCATTGACGAACTAAATATTTATTTCTAATTCTATGTACATTTGTTTATAAATAAATACACACAAACATCTCTTTTTAAATAGATTTCTATGAGCTATTCAAAGCTCTACAAAAGTATACAAATTTAGAGACCATTTAATAATCTTAAGGAAGAATTGTGGATAAGGAAAAGGATATACAATGTTTAATTTAGTTCGAAGCTAAATTAAATTAGTTCGAGAGAAAATTATTATCCGATAGATACGAGTATACAATTTCCACAGCTGAATTATTTTGGTTCAATTAAATTAAAATGAGTTTTCCCTTGTTCTTGATATTCTCATCTAATTTGAGAACTAGAAATTATGGACGCTTTTCTACTCCTACACCATCTCAGTGTTGATTGAAATTTTTGTTTTCCTCATTTTAATTTTAAATATTGAAGATCAATTAATATTATGGTAAAAGGCTTTGAGATAAAGTATTATTACTTTTTGTAATTTTTATAAGCGATATAGTCGAAAAGAGAGTAAAGACCCCGAGTCGAAAGTTTGGCCCTATTTTGATCTTTAAAAGGATCTTTTTTCCTCATAAATGAGGTCGTTGACAAGAAGGTAGAAATGACAAAGGCTGAGATTATGATAGTGAAAATGGTAACGATGGAGCTGGAAAAGTCAACGACACCAACGACGAGGACAACAAAGATGATGAAGCAGATAAACACGACGACAAAGAAGACGATTTCGACGAAGAATAAGTCTAGAAGACTAGGAACTTTAGATTAAGAAACAATATTTGTACTGTTTGTATTACTTTTAAATTAATCACTAATGTTAAAAAGAACTTCCACGCCTTAGCACACCAGAGAATGCCAGAGACTAAAGTGAGAAATTGACTAGAAACATCATAGTTGCGGAGCACCAACAAGCCTCGGATACGGACGGATTTGCTGTTGACAACCAACGCAAACGAATAAAGGACAACAAACTTCGGATATGCACGTGGAATTTTAGGTCCCTTAACAGACCACGTGCGGCAGAAGAATTAGCGGAGGCCCTAGACCGCTATAAAGCAGATATCATTGCTATACAGGAAATACGATGGGATGGGCCGGGCAAAAAGAGGATGAAAAACTGCGATATTTACTATGGTGACTGCTACCACGAAAATCAACAGCGCTTATTTGGATGCAGCTTCTCCATTGGAGCCAGACTTAGGCAAGAAGTCTTGAGCTATAGGTGCATCAATGAGTGCCTCATGACCATACGCATCAAGACTAAATTCGGCAACATTAGCCTGATATGCGCGCACGCCCCCACAGAAAAGAAAGACGACAACACCAAAGATATGTTCTTCGAGCTCCTAGACAAAACATATGAGCAGTGCCCTAGCTACTATATTAAAATAGTCCTGGGCGATTTTAATGCCAAGGTAGGAAGGGAAGACATCTTTGGTATAATAATCGGGAAGAACAGCCTGCACGACAACACTTCCGACAATGGATTCAGGCTCATAGATTTTGCTGCGAGGCGAAACGTCATGGTGCCAGTACGCGTTTTCCACACCTCAACATCCACAAAAGTACTTGGACTTCTCCAGATCAATCTACCGTCAACCAGATTGACCATATTGCGATCGACGCCAGACACGCTTCCAGCATTATGGATGTACAAACTTTCCGAGGAGCTAACATCGACTCGGACCACTACTTCGTTGTAGCCAAGGTAGCACTTCGGATTTTCAGACCCAAGGATAAACAGGGAGGTGCTAGGAGAAGGTACAACGTCGAACGGCTACAATCGCCAGAGATCGCCAAATCCTTTTCCGACCGAGTTACAAGTAACCTCTCTCGAAGTTGTCTGCCGCCAAAACAATATATCGAAAACCAGTGGCAACATTGACAAGATGCAATCAGAGAAGACGCCTCTGATGTGCTGGGTTTCAAACAGCCACCAACAAGAAAACCCTGGTTTGATGAGGAATGTCGGCAGGCAATGCAGCCAAACAACAGGCACGCAAAGCGGAGCTGCATAAAAGAACTAGAGCTGCTCATGGGCTTCATGAGCAGAAGAGGCGATAGGAACGCCGACTTCTGAGAAGGAAAAAGAGAGGGCATGAAAAGCGTGCGTTCGAAGATGTTGAGAGGTTGAAAAGCAGGAATGAAGTTCGAAAGTTTTATGAACAGGTGAAACGAAATTCACAGGTACATAAACCTAGAACCGAAGGCTGCAAAGACGAAAGTGGAAACATCATAGTGGAACCACAGTCAATGCTGAGGATATGGAAGGACCACTTCTGCAGACTGTATAACGGCGACGACGAAGTAAATTCCGCTGTCAGGCAGGATGATCCATTCAACATAGACGACGAAAGCCAACAATCCCGTCCTCGCGACTTAGACGAAGTAAATATTGCCATATCTAAGCTGAAGTCTAATAAAGCCGCTGGAACGGATGGCTTGAATGCGGAGCTCTTTAAAGCAGCTGGAGATAAATGGAACCTCAGTATTGTTTGCCTGATTCTGAAAAAAGGAGACCCTCTAAACTGCACCAACTATAGAAGAATCAGTCTACTCAACGTCGCGTCGCCTATAAAATCTTCTCTGCCTTAATGTGTGAACGTCTTAAGTCCATCGTCAACAACCTGATAGGTCCTTATCAGTGTGGCTTACGGCAGATCCTGAAAAAAACCCAAGAACACCAAATCGACACCCACCATCTTTTCGTCGATTTCAAGGCCGCATATGACAGCATCTACAGGGACGAGCTGTATAGAGCCGTGTCTGGTTTTGGTATTCCTGCCAAACTCGTCTGTTTGTGCAGGATGACCATGGAGAATTCACGCTGCTCCATAAACGTTGGAAACAACTTAACAGAACCCTTCGATGTCAAAAAAGGTTTTAGACAAGGTGATGCGCCGTCATGTGATTTTTTTAACATCGTGCTTGAAAGAATAGTGTACAGCTCACACGTCAACACTAGAGGCACTTTCTTTCAAAAGTCTGTCCACTTACTAGCATATGCTGATGACATTGAATCGGAAGAACTCAGGGTGATGTCAATGGGGCTTTTGTGAGTCTTGAGGCAGAGGCGGCAAAAATAAGTTTAACGGTTAATGAGGGAAGCGCAGTACATGCTGTCGTCAAAAAAGGACATACAACACCGACGTCTTGGTCAAAACGTCAACATCAACAGACGTAACTTTGAGGTAGTCAAGGACTTCGTCTACCTAGGCTCCGCTGTTAACGCAGAAAACAACACCAGCGCTGAGATCAAACGCAGAATAACTCTTGCTAACCGCTGTTGGACTAAGAAAGCAATTCAGTGGTAAAGTTCTATCTCGAGGCCCTTATCATCCCCGTCCTTCTATACAGTGCAGAAGCATTTACTATGACAAAAGCGGATGAAATCACCTTTGGTCGTTTTCGAGAGAAAAGTTCTTCGTGTGATCTACGGTCCTGTATGAATCGAAGGGGATTGGAGGAGAAGATGGAACGACGAGCTGTACGGTGACGTAGACTTAGCCAGAAGGGTAAAAGTCCAACGACTAAGATGGCTGGGTCACGTAGAGCGCATGGAAACCAATGATCCGGTCCGGAAAGTCTTCGAAGCCGCACCCACAGGACAGCGCAGTACAGGAAGACCGTGAATCAGGTGGCGAGCACAAGTGGAAGGTGACCTCATCCAACTTGGAGCGTGAAAGTGGAGACATCTAGCTAGGGACCAAGCTAGATGGAGAAGTTTGTTGGGTGAGGCCCTAGTTCACACAGGACTGTAGCGCCACCTTAAAATAAAAAAAAAACTCATCCACAATCGCCAACAACTAATCAAACCAGTACCACGATATCATTAAGGAAGTAGCCGAGACCATAAGCTATCAGCTACCAAAGAAAAGGAGTCGTTTGGACGCTGTTCGGTAGAAGACGGAAAATGGACAAATGCAAGTTCTGCAACGGAAAATAAGGAACTGTAGACATGTTTAAGTAGCAGCTTCTACAACACTATGATCGGCACGTACTAGTGCGCCTTCAGGCCAGGCAGATCAACAATAGACTAATTATTCACATTGGAAGAGACCAACGAATTTCAAGTTGAGACCCACCATCTTTTCATCGATATAAAGCCACATATGAATGCAAAAGTCATTAAGAGCTTAAATTGGCGATGTCTGAACTAGGGATTCGGAAAAAAGTGAGCCAGCTATTTCACATGACGTTACAAAATACGCGCTCAAACTTGCAAATGGGTAACAGCTTATCCATGAAGGGTTCAAAAAAGGAGATTGGCTATAATGTGAATTTTTGAACACTGTCGTGGAACAGATAATGGATAGTGCGGAAAAGTGGAGTTAAACTGGAAAGCACTATCTTTAATGGATGTTTATAATTGCTTGGCTATGCATATGACATTGCATAACCTAATAACGTGGCAACGAAGGTATCCATAACCAAATCACCGAACTACACCACTCAGAACAAAAAAAAACCGAAGCAACTACATCACTTCGAACACAGCTAAACAGATTTTTGACAGATGAGTGAAGTGCCAATATAAAAAAGGTAAAAGAAGAACAGGTTACTGTTGATATCATTTGTCGGTGTCTTCTAGAACTCGGAAATTATTTCTTACATTTTCCGCCAAAGTTGTCCTTTTACCGTCGCCAAATTTTGAGTGAAAGAAAGAATTGTCAGAGACTTGACGTTCCACCCGAAAACAAGTTCATAATGGGGGGAAAATTTTCGAAATGTGAAATGTCATTTTTTTTCGGACGGAATCCTGTAAAAGTGAAACTCACAAACTCACAATAGGGGTGATTGTGTTCAGCTCACGAAGCTCATTTTTGTCTCAATGGTGGTTTGGTACGGTTGGTGGCATAATTGGACCGTACTTCTTCAAAGATGATGCGAATCCTAACGTAACTGTGAATGGTGAGCGTGAGCGCTACTGTGAGATGATATCCAACTTTTTTTTGCCCAAAATGCAAGAGCTTGACTTGCATGACATGTGGTTTTAACAAGACGGTGCCACATACCAAACAGCATGCTCAACAATGGACTAATTGAGAGGCAAGTTTGCTAAACATTTTATTTTACGTTCGTTACTGGTAATTTGGCCGCCTAGATCGTGCGATTTATCACATTTAGACTATTGAGTTAGCGAAGCATTAAATTCTACACGGGTTTTGACTCCAGATTTGAAATGCTGTCAAGATTAGAATTAAATGAGCTTATCATACGCTGCCGTTTAAGTTCCACATCCGAAGGACAAGGATGTGAATCTAGAAACAATTATGAGAAGCTGAGGATACTGTCATGGACAAGAAGTGGCAGACATAAGATCATTTATAAATATAAGAAAGAGAGTCGGAGACAAAACGGAGTCCTGGGGAACACCAGCATTTATTTTATGAATTTCAGGCTTGTAACCATCCAATACAACTTGTATTGAACGGTTGGAAAGGCAATTTCTAATCCAATGAAGAAAAGATTCATAAATTCCAAAAGCACGCATTTTCGATAAGATCTTGGTGCCAAACTCTATCAAATGCTTTTGAAATATTAAGTGCAATAATCTTACTTTCTTCAAAACGATGTAAAGATTTGTTAATATCGGTGAGATATCGGTGAGATAGACCATGAAATCACAAGTGGAAAACCATACTGTCGGTCATTAAGAAGCTTCCGTTCTTCGAGATATTGAGCTGATAATTAATCAGCATTCCATGACCTTGGAAAGAAGGGACGTGAGTGCTATTGGACCATATTTAGAGAGAGAGGAGGATTCGCCTATTTAAGGGACAGGCTGGACAAATGCTATTTTCCATCCAATCGTAAAGAGACCTGTGGAATAGGAAAGATAGAAAAGTTTACGCAGTGGTTTTGCTAGCGATGAAGAACACCTCTTCAGAACAATTGGGGAGATCAGTACTCTTGCAACTGCACTAGTGCGAAAGAAGATTCGTCTCATAGAATCATTTACGCTCTCAAGAAAAGGTGGACTCATGACACTTTCCGGTAACTCGAATTGACAGCAAACTGTGCTGCAAGCAAATTGGTTTTATCAATCGAGCTTATATAGGAAGTGTCATTGTGGATGAGCGTTGGAACCGAGGATGACGTGGTGTTTCGTACGTTTTTTACAAATGACCAAAAATGTTTACTACCTTTGGGACATTGTAGTATTTTTTGCCTTAATTTCTGATCATGCAAAAATTTGGTTCGACGAATATGACCATTACATTTTTTTTACTCAGTCGAGTTGGCTTTGTAACAACGGGAAACTTACCTCTTTACAGCTCGAATCAAACCATGAGTTCTCTTTGGGTTTGATAGATTTTACCCTGTTTGGGATAAAATGTCTCATTCCACAAAGAATTACATTTGTAACCATATCTGCGCTGGAATCCACGTCACTATCGAGGAAGCATAGTGACCAGTTAAAGTTCCTGAAGAATTCATTGAGACTGTCATAGTTGGCTTTCTCATATTGCCAAACGGATCTCGTAGGGGTTTTAACTTTAACTGGTGTTTTTTTCAGATATGACACAAAGGTCTGATGTGCCTAGAGGAGATAATACACTGACAGTATATTTATTAGGATCAGAAGTAAAAAACAAGTCAAGAGTGTTGGCGGATTGACCTGCAACGTCATGAATCAGGTGGTTTTACTCAGCAAAAATCTCGACATACCTGCCTTTGGATGTTGTCTGACCCGAATAACGCAGCAACGAAGAATTGTGTACATTGAAATGGCCCGTAACGAGGATCTCACTGCGCGATAAATTGGATACAATTCTTTGGATAGAGTCGGTCAGCGCATCGAATTCGTTTGAAGTCGAATTACTATCCAAACTTGGGCTGTGATAAATAAAACAAGTATGAATGATGCACCTTTGAACAGTAAATTTGAACCATATATTCATGCATTTTTCTGAGTTGTATGTGTTTTTTTTTTTTTGAAAAACTTTCCTACAGCTTTTACAAAATCACCCTTTATATTATGGGATTCCTACAAAATGACCGTCAGTTAAAAAAGTGTTGCCAACATAAAGTTATCTATATCTTTAAATAAAAAAAAACACATTGGGAAATGAACTCGACATATGTGGTTGGACAGGGGAACACTTAGCGTCCACTAATATTAATAGAATAGGATCTTACTTACTTACCTATGGTGGTGATGCAGTCATGTTTGAACTTAGGCCTTACCCAACAAACTTCTACATCTAGTTTGATCCCTAGCTTCATGTTTCCAGTTCCACACTTCAAGTTGAGTTAGGTCCCTTTCACATACGCGCGCCACCTGAGCCGTGGTCTATTGCTGTCCTGTGGGCGTGGAATCGAAGACTTTTTAGGCCGGAGCATTATTTTCTGTGTCTTCTATATGAACCAGTCATCTTAGTCATTCTAAGTCTTCGTTGCAATAGAAGCCAAATAGAAACAGCGATTATGAAGATTAATTATAATATTCTAAGTCGGGAAAACGAAGTTTTTAACTTTTGTAGTCTATATTGAACATATCATCCTTCCTGGCAGTTAAATTTGGTCCCAACATATCCTCAGCATATAACTGCAGTTCTACTATGATGTTTTCACTTTTTTTTTGCAGCCTTCTTCGGTTCGATTCTTCTGATAGAACTTTCGAACTTCATTTCTGCTTCTTAATCTCTCAACATTTGACATCACGTTTCTATTGCTCTGTTTTTGAAGTTTCTCCTATTCTGCTCATAGAGCTCGTGAGAAGTTCTCGTTGTTTGGCTTCATTTAACTGCAAACGTTATCATCAAACTAGGGGTTTCTCGTTTGTGGTTGTTTGAAACCCTGTTAATCCGAGGCGGCTTTTTTGATTGCAATGAGTCTGAATCCTTTGCTGTATAGAATAAGATCTGCCAAGTATATAAGATTTCAACCAAGCAAATTAGGAGAAAATTAAGAGCTTATTAAACATAAGAAGCTAACAAGTGACAAAGGTACGCTCAGGCGGATAAGCATCTTCTAATTTCGTTGAATGTATGCACCTCATTGAATTCCTTTACTTAAATGTAACTTTTTGCCCTACATAATTAGTGAACACGAAATTTATACAGCAACTTGATTTTCATCAAACTCCCTTACCTCCCAATTACAAACTTGCTTATCCCTGAATTATACCTTCCAACCATTTTGCTTCTGTAACTTTCTAGATCTCTGTTTTGAATTTTGTAAGACTTTTAAGTCCTTCAAAATATCTATTTAACTTGTAGCTACATTTATTTTTATCCTCAGCCCATTCAAGTCTATAAATACTTTAGACTTCACTAAGCTATACAACATTAAGTTCCTTGACGAAAAATATCAAATCAAAAAGAAAAAAAAAAGAACTAAAACGTTTAATTTCAAATGATTAAAAAAACACAAGATGCCTACATTTTTAAAACAGCATTTTTAATATGTTCTTCCAAGATGCTTTTAGACAAATAACTATCTCTAAAGACTGACGTTCGACGTTCCTAGTAGGTTCTTTTTTTAAGGTAGGTATGTCTATGTATAAAAGTATAAAAGGATGTTGCCCTTTCATATAGTTTTTTTTTTATTCTTATTTGAAAAAAAAAGAATAAGCTACAGAGCTTCTTAGAAATTCTGCCATCATACAAACTCATGATCCTTTCAATTGCTGTGCACATTTTCTCTTATCTCTCATAAACATTTTCCTCATTGGAAATCTACGAGGACTCAAGCCAAATGTCCTCGACATTACCCCCACAGCATAATGTCGGCTTTATTTTGTGTCCATTTTCCCAGAAGGATGATTCGTAAAATGTGTTTTTTTCTTGTTGTTGTTGTTGTTGTTGTTTCGTTCTTCTTCGTCCTTTCGTTGTTGTTTGTGTTCATACATATTTGTGTAGACATAAGAGTGTGTATATGTTGTATATGTGTATAAAGGATATTCTATCACGTATACGAGTATACACCTACTTGTTAACGAGAAAAAAATATCGGTTCACAAAGTAGACGGAAAGCGGAGAGAGTAGGTTAGATATATGCACGAGTATGTCTATTTACGTATGTAGCATTAGCTTCAAACCTTTTGACATTTTTTTTTCTATCCTACTTTTGGCAAAAGTGAAGTATCCCCAAGGATAAGGATTCGCAAATTTAATTTACTCCACAAGGACCTCTTTTTTCTCTCCCTCTCACTCTCTCTGTCGTGTTGTCGTTGTCGGACTGAATAGTTTTCTACTTATTTTTTTGAATAGCAATACCGATGTTTTGGGTTTTGGGTTTTTGGCTCGATTTTTCTGTTTAGGATGCTTACAATCGAACTGATTGAAATGTCTCATTCTATGTGCTTGTTTTCTTATTAGGAAAAACATGAGATTCCATGTGTAGCGTAGTAAATTGCTTAAGGGTTGGCTTATCCCACAGATGTCCTTATAACGAGGAATTTCTCTAGGCTATACATGTAGATTGTGTTCCTTCGTGTTGTTTTGTTTTTGTTCTTCCTTTAATGGCGACTCGCAGTTACTTTATTATGTATAATGTAATATCAACGTACATTATGGGCTCATGTTAAACACGCTCTAACCAAGTTCAAAGGTTAACCAGATTCCTTCAATTATGAGGCGAGTTTATTTATTTATGATTGCTTGTGATATGTGGTAAATGCAAATGTAGTCGATTTAAATATTTTGTATTCTTATGATGGAGGTAGTTGATTTTTAAAAGGACGCCTTAACACTTAAACCTAAGGTCTTGGTATGCATATACCATAATTTACCTCAGAAAAAGGGAAAGTTGGAGTTATCCTTCCCAAAATAAACAAAATCAAAAAAGAACCTTTAAAGAGCTTTAAAGAGAACGCAATCTAACATGCTTAAGTTGTCCACATCGGAATATATTTACTGCTTGAAAACAGATGCTAAACTAAGAGCAGGTGTCTTTTCTGAAACACTCTGTCTTGCCACCTCCTTCAGATTTCTTGAACTTAACAGCGATTTTAAACTGAAGTGTTGGCAGTGACATATGCTGCAAAATAGATCTCAATGATGACGCTATTACAATCTGTTATCACCATATTCAATAATTGATAGCCAAGCAGCTTTAATTCGATTTCTATCACAAAAATCAAATCGAAACTTAGTGTGGCATTTTTCAAATATCTTGAAGAACTTGACAACAGCCCATTAGTCTTTATTAATACTTCAAAATGGTAAGAACAAGACAAACCAAACACATCAAAGGTTTGATCATTGTTTTAATAAAGTTTAAAACCCCACGGATCACAATGAATCTACATTGATCTTTGTGTTACTAAAGGATTTTTCAATAAGGGCGGGCAGGTGTTGAAATGAAATAAAACAAGCTGTGTTCAAGGTATTAACAAAATTATTTTTTTATTTAAAAGGCACATGTATGACATTAAGTATGAAATATGACATTATTCAAATGCCGCCTCGCCTTATTACGGTGGCCCGGATCCTAGGAGTCTAATTTTCAATGACTCTTCTGCATGAGTTCGAATCCGCACCCACATGACAGCGCAGTAAAGGAAACCGCGGATCAGGTGGCGCGCACAAGTGGAAGGTGACCTCACCCAACTTGGAGCGCGAAACTGGAGACATCTAGCTAGGGACCGAGCTAGATGGAGAAGTTTGTTGGGTGAGGCCCTAGTTCACACAGGACTGTAGCGCCACCTTAAGTAAGTAAGTAAGTTAGTTCTGCATGAGTTCGACTGAACTTGAGCGATGTCCTGTGTAATGTTCACCTTTAGGGAATCGTCAATTGCGGTTTATTTGCATAGACCTGCGACTTCGAAAAACGCCGCTTTGCCGGTCAAAAATCCATACCAAACGGTAACTTTTTGAGGATGCATTATCACCTGGTGAATCTCGCGTGGGTTGGTGTCATACCATATTTGGCAATTTTACTTGTTAACACAGCCATTCATCCAAAAATGCGACTCGTCACTAAAGATGATTTTTTCGGCCAAAATTTTGGTCCTCTTCCAAACGATTCAAAGCACAGTCAGGAAACAAACGGCGTTGCCTATGGTCATGAAATTTGAGTCCTTGATTCAGTTGGATCTTGCACG
This sequence comes from Eupeodes corollae, assembly GCF_945859685.1. Lineage (NCBI taxonomy): Eukaryota > Metazoa > Arthropoda > Insecta > Diptera > Syrphidae > Eupeodes > Eupeodes corollae. The sequence goes on from NC_079147.1 coordinate 64,468,377, forward strand.
GGTGTAGGCCCAAGTCCCGAAGTAAAATGCGCCAAGTTGAAGTCTGCAAAAGGCTGAGTTCTTGAATACGGCGATGGAAAGACTGCCTCGGATTCTGCTATACACTTTCACGGATCGCTTAGATGTTCTTGGCCAATCTTCCGTTCCTTAAATGTACTGCTGTTGGGTGATTGTTTACTTAAACGATTTTCTCAAATTTGGCCACCAAACTTTGAAGAGTCGACGGTGAAGGGCCGCCAATGCCAAATGGCCGCCACGGGACGCTACCCACGGCATTGAAAACCCCTTTATAACGTCATCAATTGTACTGAGGGCATCGTGATTAACAAGTGGTACAAATGTCAAAAGTTAAAATTTCTATTATTACTGTTGTAAATTGTTAACGTTTAATGCTGCAAACAAGTTTTCAGGTAGGTAGGTCATGAGACGTACTACGAAACAGGTGTTAATTACAGCGGTTTAAAAAGATGCCAAATGCCGAAAATATAATATTTTCGCATATTGTGTCTAAACCCTTTTCTGTTTTAAAAGCATTTCAGATATAAACTGTAGTTGTATTGTCTTTATTAGCAAACACACATTTTATTTTTAATTTTTCTAAGACAATTTTTTTAAATTCATATTTTGTACGTTAAATGGGAACAATAAAAACCCATTTTTTTCATTCCAACTCTCTCAAATATTTTAAAGCTTTTTCTGAACTGTGTAATTGTAAACAAACGAGAGTTTTTGAAATTTGTATTCGCAAATAACTTTTTCATGATTCTCTTCATGGAAAATTTGTCTAGACATTGGTTTTACACATCTACGTTCTTTGGTTTTATTAAGTGGTACTGATTCAAAAAAATAATCATAGCCCACAAAAAATGCTTTAAATTAAAACATTTTTGGCATAAAATTAATATGAGTTTCTTAGGCTGAACACTTTCTTTAAAAAATATGTAATTTATATTTCATACCATTAACATTGTAAAAAAAATATGACTACTTAAACAATTACTTTTCCAATATTTAAAATATATTTACAGTTTTGATGCTTGAAAGTTAATGCGACCTTGAACAAAAAGCATTATTAAACTTACTTCATTTTGTATCTTTTTAATTATATTGATGCATATTTGTGGGATTGGCCAAACCTCGACACATCACCCTACTCCAACAGACGAACAAAACAGAACCGACCACTTAACAAACGGACGGACATAACAAAAGAGAACAAGCGTCCCCTTTCATTATCTATTCCATAATCCATACCCATATTGAATAGTTATTCAGTCTTACGTCGTCATTGTGCGCAGAGAGTTTAGTTGGCCAGGCGTTACGCAGCATTTCCATTTATTTTTAGTTATAATTATAAACTAAATACTTATCAATAAACTTTAAACAAAAAGTAACTTTGTAATTGAATATAAGAATGAAACAACAACAACTTTGTTGTCGACTATTTACTTAAATTCGGAAAATTATCCCTAGACAAAACCCTACATATATATGAATAAAAATATAAATATAAATGTATCCAATTAAAGAAGTTGCTTTCTATAGCCTTTGAATTTTAAATTTAAATTTAAAGGTATGAAGACAAAAATTTTATTAAATCTTTAATATTTGTCTACAGTAAAGACTTTTAATCAACACTTGTTACCAGCTGATAAACTAAGGCTTCCCCTAAATTGTCCCTAAACATAAACTTGATAAGACTTCAAGTTTTAAGGTTTTCTATAGTTCAATCAAAAAGCCTTTTCTGTCCATATGCCCCCCAGCAAGTGGTGGATAAGGACACGAACCAAAATTAATGGGGTAGAAGTCTTGTGTGGACACAAGATATTTAAAAAATAACTTTTTTGTTATAACAAAATAAAAATTAATAAAAGACATTTTTTATCCCATATCGTAGTTTTTGAACCCAACAGGAAAATTGAAAAATGATTGAGAACGTGAGGTTCCGAGCATGTTCGAAGCATTTCGTAGTTTTGTTGGTATTTGGTTTCAATCAATAAAACTTTCATCTGGGCTCTCCGGAAAAACGAAACTATATCCTCCCCCGGCACATTTTTTCATAAATCTTCCTAAAAACTCACCCGATTCGACCATTTTCTTTATGACTACTCCCATAAAGAACTTCGTAACCTTTTTGCCATACATTTTTACAAGAACATAGTCACCTTCATCTATTATTTCTGGCAGACTAATTTCCAATGGGTCGATTTCTTCCACTGGCATATCCCGATCTTGGTCGAAGTCAATATAGCTTACTTCCTGCTCGTCATCTTCGGATGATGATGGCTCAACCAAAATTTTTAATTTTTTTACGGTTCTGTTTTGTTTTACTTTTTCCTCAAGCAGCCCCTTTCTCTCCTTCTCAGCTCTTTCTTCTAGTATTCGATCCTTTTCTGGAGTGTTGGTCAGAATTTAAGAACATTTTTTCTTTCGGCCCCTTCTTGTTGGACCATTTTTCAATACTTGTTCTGCTATTTCTGGTTCAGCCCTCTTATTTCGCTTATAGGTGGTACTTCTTCGGCAATATTGGTTCCATTTTCGATTAAGATGTCAGTGACAGATGCTGGTAGAAATTCGTCATCTCTGAAAATATTTTAGCATCCAGATTTTTTGAATCCAGATAAATATTTTGCCGATAAAAGGCTTCTTGGAATGGTTCGCAAGAAAGTCCCCCAATATCAGAAATAGAAATCAGTTTCCCCGAATGTTTTGCTGACCATGTGTTAAAGGTGGCTCTTAAGCCCAAAAACAGCAACGTCAAGAGGCTGTAGCCAATGGGTGGTATGAGGCGGAAAGGTTAGCAAAACGAGTCCATTTTGACGACAGTACATCACTTATTCTATTGAGCAGTGAGTCTCGTGGTTGTCGAGAAGAACAAGCACCGGCTTTTCTTTAGAAGCATGAGCGAGTTTTGTATGTGCTGAGCTACTGTTCATCCAACCACTTTGTGCTGCTAAGCCGAGACTATCCTCAGGAGTTCCTACCAAAAAAATTTCTTTGAAAAACACCCTTGGAAATATATAGACAGGGGGGATAGCATTCCCATCTGCTTTCACGATTCCCACAAATGTTACTTGTTCCCCACGCTCTCCATTCACTGCCTTGCCGACTTGCTTGTAACCGGTTCTTGCAACAATTCTTGGCGCTTGCAAGACCGTGCTTATGCCACATTCATCAACAATTTTTCCGATTTCTAACCATTATTAGACTGAAACAAATAAGATGTCTCCTTACTTCAAGATATTAAAAAAAAACATAGACTAGGGTGGATGTGGACACTGTCTCATATAGTGTGTCCACTTTCACCCCGCAAGCACTTTTTGTAAAGTAATACAAATAATAAAAACAATGATAACCAATGTAGTAGTATCCGTAGCATGATGGTTAGTGCGTTGGACTGTCATGCAAGGGGTCTGGGTTCAATCCCTGCCTGTGCCACCTTAATTTAAAAAAATAATTTTCGCGGGTACTGCCTCTTGCGAGGAATTGACAAATCCTTCAAGAGTAATTCTTGTCATGAAAAAGTGCTTTCTCAAAACTAGCCGTTCGGATTCGGCCCAAAATTGTAGGTCCCTTCCATTCCTGACAACAGTACTCGCACACAGGAATGGTTGAGAGTTGTAAGTCACTAGGCCCTGGTTCACAACGGACTGTTGCGCCACCCCATTTGATTTGATTTGATAACCAATGTTATCAAGACACTTCGATGATATAAAAAACACTTACCTGCATTTATTTCTGCTTTGTTTTTAAAAAATATATGCGAATTTCTTAGGGAGAATAATTTTACTTTTAGAGTGAAAATCACAAATGAACCTGTACAAATTTGTACACAAGACTGACAGATTTGAAAACTTTAAGGTTCATTCACAATTGAAAAAAGCGTTGTATGGCATCGTTGCCATATTCAAATTTTCAACGAGTGGACTTAAAATGCCGATGTCCACATCTGCCCCTGTCCATATCCACCCCTTCATCCCAAGAATTCATAAAATATTGACTGCTAAAAATTTAAAAGATTTATTGACTTAAATTAAAACGGTTTGAATCATGTGTTTCTTTTGTCGAAATTGAAATTCGAATGGTTTTGCAAGATATAAGAATGTACCAATATCTTGTACAATTCTTCAAGCAAAAGCACTGTATCAAAAATTATTAAAATTGAAAATGTCACCGCTTAAAATAGATGGCATGAGGTCTTTAAGAGCTTTTAAAAATATTAACATCGAAAAAGCATTGGGACTTGGATAAATTCTACTTTGTTTTAAAAGTTGCGTACCCTATTGAAAAAAAAAGAGGCTGGGATGCGACTCACACTGATAACTTCCCATCCCGTCAGTCGATTTGTCTTGCTTAAAAGTTTGTCTATATGTACTCGTATAAATTTTACCAAATTTGCGTACTATTTTTTACAGATTTTGTTTTTTTATGCAAAAACCGACTGTTGGATTTTTATATAAAAATCACTGAATATCGAAAATAACAATATTTTCTGTAAAATAAAATAAGTTTGAAGCCATTATTTTTAATTTTTGAAAAGCTATTTGAGTCGAAAGTAAATTTTTACCAACTTTGAGAAATGTTTTTTTTAGATTTTTATTTTTTATAAAAAAACTATCAATTCAATTTTTTTCAAAATTTTGTCAGATTTCAAAAACATTATTCTACGTTGCTCAAAATTGTTTTTTTGATTTATAAAAAAAAACTTTGGATAGATTTTTTTTCAAAAAATATACTTTTTTAATATCACGTTACAATATATTAAATAAAATTTAATTCAAGTCTCTAGCGTTTTTGGTTCGTAAGATATTTTGGGTTAACCCAAATTTTCACTTTTTTTTCAAACTGCTATTGTAAAAAAAACCACCCCCGCAATTTTCTTGACAGCTCTTTCTGCATATTTCTGCCTTATTATCTGTATAACAAAATTTATTTGAAATCGATATCTCTTCTGGTTCTTGAGCTATGGACGACGAAAAAAACTTCGCGAACGTACGGACGTACGAACGTACGTACACACGCACGCCCAGACATCTTTCTAAAAATCTTGAAACGTCAAGAAATGTCAAAATTGTCAATTTGACAAATCGGACCCATTACAATAACTTCCGAAGTTAATTAATTTGTACCAATTTTAAGTACTATTTGCTTTTAAGTGTTTAAATTAAAAGTAAGTTTGTTTGTTTGTTCGTTTGTTTGTCCAACTTCCACGTGGCAAGGGAGCAATATTTTGGCATGAATTTTTAGATCCGGTTAGTTACAAGGCCGAAGAGTGTTTTAAGCTACTATTTACCGTAATCAAACACTTCACTTCCAGCTTATTTGAGGAGATCTGATGGGTAAAACTTATATTTATATATTCGATGTATTCTTTTTTTAAAACATTAATTAGTAGCACAGCATTAGGTGCTTCTTGCTTTTGGGCCTAACATCATTGCCATTCATTAGGCGTTTATTTTTTGTATTTTGTGAATTCATTACAGATTAAAAATAGGAGATAGGTAAATAATAACTGATACTGAGGGCTACTTCTATTTGGCACTTATAGTAGATTTTACTAATTTAGTACAGAGTAATTGTGAATTTATAGCAAGAATTTTCCCTGCGTCTAGAATTCTAGAACCAAGGAAGTGTGTTGTTTTGAAAATAAAGTCAAATATATTGGCGAATTTTTCAAAAGACTAAGTCATGGGTTCAGAACGGAGCACTTCATAACCATTAAAGTTTCCCAACTCACTTGAACTGTCTAGTGTGCCTATAAAATAAATTGTAATTGAAGTCGATACAATTAGCATTATTGGTTCACACCATATTTGAGATCAAACAAATTATTGCCTTTGTTTATTTTTATAGTGAAATAAATACCACCATTTATTTATTTTTTCAAGTCTTTTGAGATAAAAGTTATTAGAACTACAGACGTAAAAATGTTTGAAAATTCAAAACATATATCTTAAATTGTGCCTTTAAAATATATTCCCAAAAACTTATGGCACTTTTAAATCAAAAACCTAATACTGAAAACCGGTATTTAAAAAACAAATTTTCATTAATTTCAATTCCACTTGATCCTATTTATTCCGTCCTAAGGTATTTAAAACTTAAATTTTAAGTACACTTTAAATATTAACGATATTAAAATATGTAAATAAGTTCATAAACTTATGTATACGTGTTTACATATCAGCGTTTCATATTTCACTTGTTTTAAATAAATATTTGTGAATATTTATTTAACAATTTTGTTTGACTAGTGGCCTCGGGTTACAAAGCAATATTATGTACTTAAAACACCTTTGAAAAATATTTTCCTAGAATCAACATTCTTAGATCTCGTACTCCTACTCGTACTCCCACTTGAAATTGGTGCATCTTGAATAAACATCTCATATAGAATAGCGGCACAAAAAAATACCAGATATTCTATACCAACATTCATACATGTATAAAGTATATAGATAGATAGATAGATAAATGCAGTTCAAGGACGTATCTCAAAGCACTTACTGCAAAATCGGTCAATTCATGAAAATCCTGTTTTATAAATACATTTAAGAGTAAATTGGGAATTTTTCTGTTTGAATATAGAAATATTTTTTTTTTCTTCTTTGATGAATTTTAAAATCAACATAATGCGCAGGACTCAACAACAAGGATAAGAGAAAATAACCTCAAAAGGAGCTTTTACAAAAACGTAAAAATCCCTTTTGAATTTCTATAGTAGTTGTTCATTCTTAACTGTGTGTCACATTTGATTTCAGTTAGATTGCAGAGTTCAGCTTGAAAACACCTAAACTTTCAGTATTTTGATCATTTCAGAATTTAAAGCAGTTTGCATTTTAAAAACCAAATGCGTTTAATTTTATATTTTATTGATTAAGTGCTTAAGTAAAGTTTAATTTAAACACTAACTCAAAATGTATTTGTTTCTGATAATAAATATGTTTGGTTGAATTTAAAAAAAAAATATATCTTATTTACGAATCCAATTTTAAAATTAAGCTTATGAATATAATTTTACTTGAAGTTTTAAATAACATTTTTTGTGTTCAACTTAATTCCTGTTTTTCGGAAGGCTCTTTTGGTGACTTGAGAAATGAAAAATGTATCTTAAAGTTTCATCCTAGAGTTGGTCCAGTTTAAGAAACGAAAACAAGATATACGCGAGAATTCAAAACTTTAACCTTAACTAGCATGAGTTCAAGCAAAGTAAAAAAGAAGAAATGAGACCGGATCTTTATCTACTAGTTCATGTTTCATTCAATCTGAAGTGGTTTTGATAAATAGCTTAATCGAAATGTGGATTTGTTACTTCCTTTCCTTGTAACATTTAGCAACTTGTCATAAGCTTTACCACATTATTAAACTTGCAATGCTTAATAAAATAAATTTCTATCGAGGCAACGGCCGGGCCTAGTCACTGATAAATCTTCGGTTCCCATCGATCACCGAAATCAAGCATCAGTGAGCGTGGTTAGTAGAAAGATGGGGGACCGTCTCGAAACCTACCGCGTGCTGTTGTCATGTGTTCTTTCTTTCTGTTGTTCTTTCTCTTCTGTTCTTCTGTCTTGTATTAATGTCTTGTGTTGCTATCACCTTACATAGTCTAGTTGCTCAAGATGCTGTGTTCTCTACTCTGCACATTATGTGCTGAGTAGTGTGAAATGTAATGTAATGTAAATTTCTATCGAAAAAGGCATTAGATTCATAAAAACAATTCTGCCATATCACTTTAATTTCAATTTTAGACATACCCTCGACTAAAGAGTTTGTCTTTTCAACCGTACAGCAAGAATGAGGAAAGCTTTTAAATTACTATAGTTTAAAACTACCCAATCAATTTTTTGAAAGTCTTTTCTGCATCCTCTCTACTAGTTCTTGACATATTAACGAAAAAAGCTTCACGAACGTACGTTCACACGCACAAAAAAGACATCTCTTCAAATATCTTTGATTTAGATTTTAGAAATATTTTCAATTCGATCAATCGAATTACAACAACTTCCCATGGGAAGTTAATAAAATCCAAAGAGTATGTTCTAAAATAGTTCCAATATTTTAAAATTTTAAAATGTACCTGCAAAATAAATTTGTTAATACCATTTAATAAAAAAAAAAAACTCACTTTTTTTCGGAAATCGATAGAGCAATTTATTACTTGCGACATACATATAGGAACTTAATGGCAAGTATGCCATTCGTATACAGTTTAGAACTTGAGATTTTAATCAAACGTTATGATGGTAGAGAAATCGTCTTTCTGTCTTGGTTCAATTGAGTTAAAAATTTGAAAATAAGTTTTGAAGTAGATTCGCATCAGGCATTTTTTTAATCAAAAATAACTGCATACCAAAAATATTTGTAAACTAAAATCGAGAAATTTTATTCATACAAAATTAATTTTAAGCCACCGCTTTATCGAGTTTCAAATACAAATTTTCAAAATTTAAGGTGTCATGCCTAAAATATATTACATTGATATCTTAACCTATATTGACCATTTTAAAGAGTTATGATATACAACTACCTTGCTACTGACAGAAAGAACAAAAACTTTTGTAGCAAATAAAAATCTTTAATAAAAATACAGTGAAGAAAAAGTTTCTAAGACTTTAATTAAAAAAGAGGCTGGGATGCGACCCACACTTAGAACTTCCCGGCTCGTCTGTCGATTTATCTTGCTTAAAAGTTTGTAGGTGTTCGTTCTGTGTTAAAGTTGTCAGCTGATAAACGGACTGTTGAATTCGTATAAAAAAATAAAATGCACGACTGGGTCACACAAACTTGCTCCTCCATGCAAGGAGTCCGATTAAAAAAGTACCTACATAAGACTTAAAAATATACCTGTAAAATAAGTTTGTCTTAAAAGATATAAATGCCATTTGATTTTTTTTCCCCAAAAAATAGGCTGGGATGCGACCCACACTGATAACTTCCCATTCCGTCTGTCGATTTATCTTGCTTAAAAGTTTGTCTATATGTACTAGTATCTATTTTTACCAAATTTGCGTACTATTTTTTGTAGATTTTTATTTTTTATAAAAAAATTGTCAATTCGATTTTTCTCAAAATTGAATCAGAAGTCAAAAACATTATTCTCCGTTGCACAAAATTGTTTTGGAGATGAAATCGTGTTTTAGGAGTAAAATTTTGAAGGTGACAATTTTTTTTCAGTTTTTTTGATTTATAAAAAAACCGTTTTATGGATTTTTTCCAATAAATATACTTCTTTGATGTCACGTTGCAATATTATATAAAATTTGAATCAAGTCCCTAGCGTTTTTGATTCTTAAGATATTTAGGGTTAATGAAAATTTTCACCTTTTTTTTCAAACTGCTATGATACAAAAACCACACACGCAATTTTTTTGAGAGCCCTTTCTGCATCTTTCTGTTTTATTATCTGTATAACAAAATTTTTTTGAAGTCAATATCTCTTCTGGTTCTTGAGCTATGTACAACGAAAAAAACGTCGCGAACGTACGAACGTACGAACGTACGAACGTACGAACGTACGAACGTACGAACGTACGAACGTACGTACACACACACGCTCGTACAGACATCTTTCTAAAAATCTTTTATTTCGACTCTAGGGAACTTGAAACGTCGAGAAATGTCAAAATTCTCAATTTGACAAATCGGACCCATTATAATAATTTCCTATGGGAAGTTAAACAAATTGTTTTTATAAAAACAAATTTAATACAATTTTATTCAATAAATAAATACCAAATAATTAAGTAATAAATAAATAAATAATAACTTAACAAGTACTGGACATCATTAAAAAAAGTATTAACTATACAAACAGTAAAATGACTATAAAATTTAAATTAAAGAGTAAACTTGACACGAGCGTTGGAACTCCCAAAGATGAAAAAAATAAACTACATAAAAAGGGTGAAAACAAGTGCTCCTCTAGGATGCGGCCACATGTTAAATTTCAGAAAAAAGTGAAACATTTCTTAAAGTTAATTTTTTTAGAAGCTATAGGACAGTTTTTCAAAAAAAAAAAGACACTTACAATTCAGAAAAATGCATGAAATCTTTGTTTAAATCGATAGTAATTTAATGTTTGAATATTATTTCAAGCAAATGTTGACCTTGACTGCGCCTCAAATGGTCCATCCGCTCAGTCCAATTTTGGCATACTCTTTCCAACATTTTGGCCGGTAGCTCACGAATAAATGCTTCAATGTTGTATTCCAATGCGTCAATTGGAGCGGGCTTGTCTGTATAGACATGAGCTTTAACATCATCTTTGAAGAAGTACGGTACAATAATGCCACCAGCTCATAAACCGCACCAAACTGTGACATTTTCTGGATGTATTGGTAGCTCTTGCAATGCTTCTGGCTGATATTCACTCCAAAATCGACAATTTTGCTTATTTACGTACCCATGAAGAAATGAGCTTCGTCGCTGAATACAATTTTCCAAGAGCCCATTCACCAAAAATTGTACGTTTCAGTAGGTCATTCGGCTTCAATTCTTCCACCAACTGTATTTTGAAAGGCATCACACCTAAATCTTTCCGCAAAATTGTCCACGTTGTTGAGCAACTGAGGCCCAATTTCTGCGAACGGCGACGAATCTGATGATGATGCTCATCATTTATACTGGCTGACACAGCTGCGATATTTTCTTCTGTGAGCACTCTACGTAAGCGTGTTGGTGAATTAAACTGCAACAATGGTGCGAAATTGAGTCACAATAGCCCGAATATCCGCTTCGCTGGGTCGATTAAACTGGCCATAAAATGGAAGAAGCGCGCGATGAACTTTCTTAACAGAGCACGTATTTTGATAATAAAATTCAATACTTTGCAAGCGTTGTTCGTTTGTAACACAATTCATGAATTAATTATGGATGAAGATGTTTGAAAATTAAACAAAGCACAAAACGTGCGTCAGTTGTTTAAGCCAGTGCAGCGTTGTCAAAAAGATAATAGCTAAAAAAACTTTATTTACATTTTAAAGTTTAACAACATTCATTTATAACGTTTTTTTACATTAGTATTTACTTTGTCCACCATTTTCGGATATAACCTCTTAAAAACGGCTTGAAATAAAAATATTCTATTTAAACTTTTAATAATCACAAAAAATTTGGATCCAGGAATCACGAGAAGCTTCGACTAAGGTGTCCTTTTCTTCAAATTGTCTGCCAACTTTATAAACTTTATGAAAAAGCCATGACCAAACATTTTCAATAATGTTTAAGTGCTGTGAATACATAACAGGGGTCATGGTAAAAGTTCAATGTCTTTTCATGATTTCAACTTCCAAAAACCATCAACGTCTGAATATAGTTATTGTCTTTTTGGAAAAACCAAGGCAGAGGTCCATAAATGCTTTTCAGTTTTGTGTAAATTTTGCATACTAAAAATCAATGTTAAGAAACGAATCTCTAGAACAATTTAGAAGAGCCCGGAACAATTGAGAACAAGTTTTGGAATTTTGAATTTCGTAAAAGGGGGGCCAGAATATGTTTAACAGAATAGTACACTGTTAAGTTTTATTTGGACTTAATACCTTTTTTTTTTTTTTTTTTCTTTATTTCATTATTCTTATCTTACAAACTTTGTGCTTATATAATAATATAACAAATTCAAAAATATAGAAAGAATAACTAGTGACATTTGTATTTGAAAATAAAATAGTGTTAATGTCACATCTTTGAAAATTACCTTCAAAATGTGGGGTGTACAACAATTTATTACCAATTTAAAATACAAAATTAAATAAAAGGCAAAGAATTTTATTAATGAGCAGAAGGCTTAGAACAAAAAAGGAAAAAGAGTATTAAATCTATACTTGATAATGTGCATAAGAATATACATAAATGAAAAACATAATTAAGTGATATACAGCAGCAGAGTTTTGATTTCACGGTGATTGAAATCTAGAAGCCAACTTTTTATTCTATTTAAGAAAATAGTTAGAGATCTAATAAACCGAAAGTTCATAGGTAGACGATTGAACAATTTAAATGATACAACGGAGAAAAAGTTTCTGAAATGTGTAGTTCGAAATGATGGTGTGAGAACAGAATTAACCGAATTGCTACGCAAATACCTAGTAACAGAAATTGGACTCTGCATATAACCACCTCTCAAGAAAAATATTTTTAAGACTTTGAAATAATATAAGTGTTTTAGTGGCAGAATTCCCAATGTCCTAAACAGAACCATAGAATGAGCCAAACGATTTGCTCTGAGTATTTTTCTTAAAGCGCACTTTTGTAAAACAAGGAGTGGTTGGAGAATTGTATCGTAAGCACCCCCCCAACAACTCAATCCATACTGTAATCTTGATTGAAATATTCCATAATAAACCATTCTAAGTGTTTTACTGTCACAGAAATTTCTGAGTCGAAAAAAACTACGAATACAATAACGTAAATATTTTTTTAGATTTGAAACATGTTCGAGCCATCTCATATTATTATCAATAGTTATACCCAAGTATTTAAACTCTGATACTATTTCAATTTTAAAGCAATTAATGTCACAAGTTGCATGTTCATTAAACATTTTATCAGGTGCATCAGAAGTACACAAACAACTCAACAAGTTTTGCCTGATACAGTTGTTGGCATGAAAATAAATTTCGCCACCAGAGCTTTCCGGACTACTATGGCTGAAGAACATTAGTTTTGTTTTCCTGCTCACAAATAATTTGTGTTCAGAAAACCAAATTCGAAGAAGATGAACATCGTGATTGATTTCAGCACTAAGGTTTAAAGCACTATCTGAACGGTAAGCAATCCCAAGATCAGCAAAGGCTGTAACCTTACCTTTAAACAGTTGATTAAAAAGAGAGTTAATGTAAATTAGGAACAATATAGGCCCCAGGACTGAACCTTGGGGCACACCTTGATTTATAATCTTTGAGTTACTAAGTATATCTCCGACTTTAACTTTTTGATTTCTATCCTTTAGGTAAGACTTAAACCAATCATAAATAAAACCGCGGAAACCTACGCAATACAATTTTTCTAATAGGACACTATGGTTTACCATGTCAAACGCCTTGGTTATGTCCACAAAGAGGCCAGCACCGATTTTTTTGTCATCCAACGCCTTATATATGGAAGAACAGAATTCCAAAAGGGCATCTTCAGTAGAAAGCCGCTCTCTAAACCCAAACTGAGCTGGACTTAAAAACTTTATTTTTGTTAGGTAGCCCATTACCCTACACTTAATTGCTTTTTCAAAAATTTTAGAAATTGAAGACAATAGCGAAATAGGTCTATAATTATTTTTGTCAGATTTACTACCCTTTTTGAAAAGAGGTATTACATAAGTACACTTTAATTTGTCAGGAAAATTACCAGTGAGAATACTCAAGTTAAAAATGTGTGCTAGTATATCTACAATATTTAGTGCTATTTTTTTAAGTGTAAGATTTGAGATACCATCACAACCGCAGGAATGGGAATTATCCAACGAATTTATAATTTTATAAAGTTCAAGGCCAGAAATCTGTTCAAAGAAAAAACTTACATTACTCATACTGTCTGCCATTAGTTGAGTCCTTGTACAATGCCTACAATGTTGGAGATACTCATTCTCATGGAATCATTGAATACATTCGATATAATTGTAGGATCATCATTAACAACACTTTCATTTCTAAGAATTATAGATTTAGGAGAACTTTGAGACTTGCCATCAATGATACTACTTATTGCTTTCCATTCTTTTCTAGGATCACCGAGAGCTCCGTGTACTTTGGAGTAATAGTATCTTTCTCTAGCCAACCTTATATCTTTATTAACTGTTTTACTTAATATTTTGAAACGTCTTTTAAGTTGATGATTAAGTGGATGTTTACTACATTTTTTTCCTAATTGATTTTTTAATCTAATTTTCTTTAGTAAATTGCGATCAATCCAAGGCTTGAGCTTTACTTCAGACTTTGTCAGTACAAAGTTATGGCTAAACTTTCGTATGTGCTTAAGTAATAATGACAAAAATAGATCATACGCTATAGAAGCATTATCTTCTTCATAGATTTCTTTCCAATTTTCAAAACGTAATGCATTGTTAAGTAAGTCAAATCTAATTTTAGTAACACAAGGTGACAAATTATACTTCCCAGTGTTTTGAGTTATTAGTTTTTCGATCAAGATACCTGTCATGCAATGATCGGTTATGTCAAGATTAAGGTTAATTCCAGCACACTGGTCTAAAGAAATTTTTGTAAAACGACCAAGAACATGGTCAAGACAGGAGTTGGAGATTGGTCTTGTGATTCCATTTACGAATGAATTAAGACCATGCTCAGCTGTTAAGGCAAGATAACAGTCAGATGTAGTTCCTGGATTCAAAATGTCGATATTAAAGTCACCCAATAATATTAAATTACCCGCTTTTTCATTGCTTAAGAACATTGAGAATTCATCCAAAAACACTTGAATATCATGAGCGTGTAGTCTATAAACACACACAAATTTAAAATTTTCATTGCGGATTTTGCAAAACAATTCAATCACATCTGCACTCACAAAATTAACACAATTTATTTTATAATCTTCATAATTCAAAGAATCACGAACAAAAACTCCCACTCCACCTGCAGCATATGTTTCATTTGTGTTGGCACACAAATTGTAACCAGGAATATAATAATCATCTATTTCACATTCAAAAATCCAAATCTCAGACAAAAATATAAAATCTGGTAATCTAACAAGAGCATCCAGATAACACACCAATAAATCAAAGTTCTGCCTTAAACTACGTATAAAAAATGAATTGCCTTCATTGGTATTACAATTAAAAACTCTATCGCTAATGATTATTATAGTTTTAGAGGTTGGATTGTTGCTTAAAAGATCAAAATAATTATTCAAATCAAACATAGTTTAAATGAAAAATTTTAAACGAAAGACATTTAGTCTTCCAGCTTTGTGAAATCATCAAAACATCTTATGACAACAACCCTACCTTTATCAATCTTTCTCATTAAAATTTGCGAGTTTTGAAACCATAAATACTTATATTTTTTCTCATCTTTCTTTTTTTTTGCCTCCATAAACAGATGACGGTTGTAGCCAGTAAGACAGTCGTTTTGGAACATATTTGAATGAAACTTTGGAACAATTTGATATGAGTGATTATGGATATACAAATATTTTTAAATGTGGGTGTTTGTAAAGGGGAGGTTGGGGATGTTTTTTTGAATGTTGGCATAATCATTATTAGTTTCATAGTTGGAATTTAAAAGACATTTTGGTCTCTGCTGAAAGAATACAGCTTTGGCTTAAAAATTTAAATTTTTTCGAGGAATGGAACAAGGGAGGGTAAATATTATTTGTTTCGTTTTTGTGCGCCTTCAGCTTTACTTTCTTATGGTTTTTGACAAAATTTGGACACGAGCTGGGGGAAGTATGGTTTGACATGGAACACTTTTTTAATTTTTGATTTTTGAAAAGGGGGGGCTACAATATTTCTTACAAAATTGAAAGACATCGTGATTTTTTGGAGAGATCTATCATCAGCGTAAATAATAGGTTTTAAGCCAAGTTTTTACTGCCGTGCATGTGCACGTACAGCACATATATTGCATTTTTGAAAAAAAAAAATCGGAGGCAATATCTTTTAAAATATACATTTTACGACTCTCATTTTTGGAACAATGGATCGAAAACTTTTAAGAATCTAAAAAAATAAAAAAAAAATTGGAATTTCGAAAAGGGGGGGGGGGCTAGAATTTTTTTCAAATTTTGCCCATATCTTTTAAAATTTTGATCATAGAGGTCCAAAAATTTGGAACAATGTTCAAAACAACTAGAACAACCTGAAACAATTTTCAAAAAATCAATTGTCGAAAAAGGGGGGACTAGGCCAAAAACAGTTTTTGGGGGTATTTTTCAAAAAAAACTTTGAAACAATGCGGAACAAACCGGGAACAACATTAAACAACTTTCCAAAATTGAAAAATCAAAAAAAGGGACTTCAGGTCACCACCATCTCTAACATTACCTTCCCACCAGAATGTTTAAGTAATTTGAGTCACTGACTGGTTCAAAACATTGATAAACGTGCGGACTTTTAGCCTTTGTCTCCGAAATGGTTGAACGTATGAAAAAATTATCGATACAAACATTTTCTGTACAGGTGAAAATTGTTACTATAGAAAAAAAAACATAAACACGAAAAACGTGGACATGAGATTTTATGTAATGGGTCAAATCGGACCGGTCAAATTGAAAATGTTGACATTTCTCGACGTTTCAAGGTCCCTAGAGTCGAAATAAAATATTTTTAGAAAGATGTTTTTGCGTGCGTGTGTACGTACCCTTGTGACGTTTTTTCGTCGTCCATAGCTCAAGAACCAGACGATATAGACTTCAAATAAATTTTGTTATATATATAGATTATAAATACAGAAAGGGCTTTCAAGAAAATTCCGTGGGTGGGTTTTTTACCATAGCAGTTTGAAAACAGGTGAACATTTTGGTAAATCCCTAATATCTTACGAACCAAAAACGCTAAGGACTTGAATTAAATTTTATATAATATATTGTAACGTGACACCAAACATTATTTATTTTATAAATCAAAAAAATTCTCAAGTCGAAAATTTTACGAATAAAATATGATTTTATCTCTAAGACAATTTTTTGAAACGAAAAGTAAAGTTTTTAACATCTGGATAAATTTTGAGAAGAATCAAACTGACGGTTTTTTTTTCATAAAAAATAAAAAATAAAAACATTACTCAAAGTTGGTAAACATTTATTTTCTACTCAAATATCTTTTTAAACCTTTAAAACTTACTTACTTAAGGTGGCGCTGCAGTTCTGTGTGAAATAAGGCCTCACCCAACAAACTTCTCCATCTAGCTCGGCCCATATCTAGATGCCTCCAGTTTTGCGCTCCAAGTTGGGTGGGGTCACCTTCCACTTGTGCGCGCCACCTGATCCGCGGTCTTCCTCTACTGCGCTGTCCTGTGGCTGTGGATTCGAAGACTTTCCGGGCCGGAGC
Source organism: Eupeodes corollae (assembly GCF_945859685.1). Taxonomy (NCBI): domain Eukaryota; kingdom Metazoa; phylum Arthropoda; class Insecta; order Diptera; family Syrphidae; genus Eupeodes; species Eupeodes corollae. The sequence goes on from NC_079147.1 coordinate 64,485,376, forward strand.
ATTGATTTCCATGCACTGTACGTGACCCAGCCATCTTACCCTTTTACCCTTCTGGCTAAGTCTACGTCGCTGTACAGCTTGTCGTTCCATCTTCTTCTCCACTCCCCTTTTATAGCGACACTTTGGTCCCTCGAGAGAGGACTTTACCACTCAATTGCTTTCTTAGTCCAAAGAAACAGCGGTTAGAAAGAGTTATTCTGCGTTTGATCTCTGCGCTGTTGTTGTTTTCTTTTCTATGTTAATAGCGGAGCCTAGGTAGACGAAGTCCTTGACTACCTCAAAGTTACGTCTGTCAGTGGTGACGTTTTGACCAAGACGTCGGTGTTGTAAGTCCTTTCTTGGCGACAACATATACTTTGTTTTGCCCTCATTAATAGTTAAACCCATTTTTGCCGCCTCTGCCTCAATACTCACAAAAGCTTCATTGACATCACGCTGAGTTCTTCCGATTAGGTCAATGTCATCAGCATATGCTAGCAATTGGACAGACTTTTAAAAGATAGTGCCTCTGGCACTATCAAACCTTTAAAATATTGGCCTAAAACTACCTTTCTCTTTTGAAAATTATTGTTGTCAACATTAAGTAAAATTTTGAAAAAAAATCGAATTGACAGTTTTTTTTACAAAAAATAAAAATCTAACAATAAAACAACACTAAAACTTGGTAAAAATGTACTTTCGACTCAAATAGCTTTACAACCTTCAACCTCTTTTTCACAGAAAATACTGTTTTCGATATTCATTAGTTTTTTTTTAATAAAAATCAGTCCGTTTTTTCATAAAAAAATAAAATCTACAAAAAATAATACGCACATTTGGTAAAAATTGATGTTCGGTTCTTGATATATCTCAAATTATTTTCATTTATCCAATTTGTAAAAACTCAAGAAATGCTACTTAAGTTGGTAAAAACTTGTTTGCGACTAAAAATCTATTTAACAAAACTAGATTTTTAAACTTAACTATTTCTTTATTTGAAAAATATTGTTGGTAACTATAAAACTATGAAAGAAGTTTCAATAAAAGATTAAGTCTTGGAATTAATTTTCAAAATATTTATTATTAAGTAAATTGCCTGAGAAACCTTGCAATTAAGTAGGGCTAAAACCCTTGTTTCTTTAACAAAGAAACAAATCGTTATTCAAGAAAAGATAAGATGGACCGGTAAAGATTAGTCCCGAAAAAAAAATGTAAACGGTTTTATTTTAAGCGGGTCACGAGTTCCGTAATTTTCGGAAATAAAGCGAACAGCCAAAGCCAAACGATAATTTTTTTTGAACAATGTCTCGACAACGAAATAATGTGATTCAAAGGAAATAATTTTTAATCAAATAAACCAAACTATTATACTTAGCTTATTTCTCCTGCCAGATTTCCCTTCCTTCCTTAACCAATTTTCCTTCTTTTCCTCTCCTGTATCTCCAAGAGTATATTCCACCAAATCTCCAAAATTATTCTCCTTTTTTTCAAATTTCCAAAACACTTCCTCAAATTAATTTTTTTTTTCAATCAAATTTCTATCTTCCAAAATTACTTTTCTTTCGATCTATTCGATTTCGTAGCCCCAAAAAGTGAGCTCCCAGGCTTTTTCCACGCCTGGATGAACCCTTTTTCTTCAAAAACCCAGTGCTGTCAGCAACTCAGTGACTTGGGTTTCAGTCGCGTCATTTTTTCAGCAACGCTCAGCTTGTTTGCGTGAGTGTGCCAACGCAGTTGCAAACCCAGTAGTCTTCTCTTACTCGCACTTTAATCTCCCCAGCTTAATGCAAGTCACCCCTGAATTCGCCGCGCTCTACTCTGACTTGTAGAGTGCGGGAATGCAGTGGGTGCATTCAGCCACCTAACATCCCCGATTCAATTTTGAATGAAAGAAAAACCTTGGAACTCAAGAAATTTGATTGTTCACACTTTGCATTTTTCCCCACCGATATTTCCCAGCAAAACAAATATAATTGTGGAAACTTGATGGAAATTAGTAAGTTTCGATTAAAAACAATTGTGGGAAGAGAAATGTGGCAGAAGTTTGCTACACGCGTTTTAAAGTTATTTCGTTTGACTTTCGCGCAGATTTGGGGAAATAGGGACTTACGTTATCGTTCCATCTTGAACATTTAAGTATAATGAGGGTGTAAAAGTTGGGCTTGACGCCATTCTCCCATGGAGTAACTTTGGCATTCGGAGACCAAGTGTCGACCGTGCCAATTTTGGTTTACTGGAGTCAGACCATCCGTCTGACACTTATGGTGGTAATTATGCTCATTCTTTGGGGACTAGCTGTCACCCGTTCTTAGTATTTGACAAGACCGCCCGTCTGTCACTTTAGTTAAAGTGGAAAGCTTATCCACTTTATGTATGTAAAATCGACATCAATGATTATGTTTCTTTCCAAAGTACTGAGAGAGTGAACCGATGGCTGATGGACCATGGCTTGTCGCGGTAAGTTTTACTGTGACAAAATTTGCAGCTTTAAATCTCTCGTTCTGATGTAAAAGCCTTATTTATGTTATTTTTTATCATTTTATCAATTAATCAATATTCCAAGAGTGCTTTAATAAGTGTACGTTGAATAAGTTTAACAAATTTATGGTTCTTGTTCCAATTAAAAAGCCCAAATTTCGAAATAAGCAAAAACATTATTGTTATAATCGTATCGCTAATGACACGATTATATGGTAGACATGTGCATTCAAGAGGACACAAGCGTCCACAGGTTTTTCTCAAAACCCACCTCTGTCTATCAACTCCTACTCTCACCTCCCCGCGGTGAACATCAGGTGCCTAGTACCTCAACTGGAGATTGGGTTCCAACCCCAGTGGAAAGTTGTTGGGGGCAGCAATCGAGAGAGGGGGGGGAGGTGTTTCCACTAAGGCACCTCTCCTTATCCAGGCGGCAGCGGACGAATTCTCGAGATAGAATCAACGGTGGCATCTACAGTTCCAGTAAGGTTGAACTACTTAGTGAACACCTTATACGGCTTCTTCGACATATTCGGAGCACAGGCCTATAAGGAGCGGTTCATCCGGCTCCCCTTCCTTGGAGTTATACTAAGGATCTGGCCCTCCAGGTTGGGGGTTGTGCCGTCGGAGTGCCTTCCTGGCCACGTAAAAACATCATAGTTCGAAGCAACAACAAGCCTCGGAAACGGACGGATTCACTGTTGACAACCCACGCAAACGAAATAAGGACAACGAACTTCGGATATGTACGTGGAATGTTAGGTCCCTTGTCAGACCACGTGCAGCCGAACAATTAGCGGAAGCCCTAAACTGCTGCAAGGCAGATATTACAGCCATCCAAGAAGTGCGATGGGATGGACCGGGCAAACGCAAACTAAAAGACTGCGATATCTACTACGGCGACTGCTACCGAGAACAAAGACAGCGTCTATTTGGGTGTGGATTTGTTATATTATATTATATTATATTATATTTATTTAATCCGTTAATTATCTAACGTTAATATAAACTTATAGCTATTTACATAATTTTTAATTTAAAATTTTAATTAATATAGAAATAAATAAATACTATAACAAATTAAAAAATCTTTCTTTAAATTGTTTACTTTTAACATTGTCATTAACAGATGAAATTAAATTATAAAATTTATTGAAGACTGAAATCAATTGATTTAAAGGGCTATTCATACCATAGTTAGTTCTGCTAAAGATCGGACATAAAGGTATCTGTCTTCTTATGCTAGTTTGGCTATAGCTAAAATTTAGACGATTCAGAGCTGTTGCGGATATAATAGAACCATTAATTAATTTTAAAATAAAACAAAATTGGAGATATTGTCTATGTTGTGAAAGTGTAGGGAGCTTTATTAGCAAAAGTCTCTGAGAATAAGGAGGTGGTGTAAATATTTGGGAAAACGGAAGAAAACGAAGACAAAAACGCATAAATCTTTTTTGGATACTTTCAAGTCTGTCAATATGGACTGAATAGTATGGTGCCCATATAACACAGCCGTATTCAAGTATTGGCCTTACAAATGATACATAAAGAAGTTTTAAGACGTATGGGCCACGAAAGTCACGAGAAAAACGTTTAATAAAACCTAGAATTTTGTTAGCTTTTTTAACTATTAAGTTATAATGGTCACAGAACGTTAATTTATTGTCAAGAATAACACCTAAATCAGAGAAAACGGAAAGCTTACAAAGATAGGAAGAATCTAATAAATAGTTATAATCTATAATTGTTTTTTTGCGTGTAAAACACATAGTTTTACATTTGTCAATATTCAATAAAAGTCGGTTTGTATTGCACCATTCCCTAAAACTATGAAGATCTTCTTGAAGCTGTGAGCAGTCATTAATTGAACTAATAGATTTGAAAATTTTGATGTCATCAGCGTATATTAAAACGGAGGAGTTTTTTATGTTGTTGGAACTAGGCTCAGGCAAAAAGTCTTGAGTTTCAACAGAGTGAGCGAGCGCATCACGACAATCCGCATCAAGGCTAAATTCGCCAACATAAGCCTAATACGCGCGCATGCCCCAATAGAGGAGAAAGATGAAGACACCAAAGACATATTCTTCGAGCTCTTGGACAAGACATATGAGCAATGCCCTGACATTAAATTGTCTAAGGAGATTTTAATGCCAAGCTACGAAGAGAAGACATCTTTGGTGGCATAATCGGGAGATACAGCCTGCACGACACCACCTCCGACAACGGATTCAGGCTGGTCGATTTCGCTGCGGGGCGAGACGTTCTGGTAGCTAGTACGCAGTTCACGCATCTCAATATCCTCATGGGGACATGGAAATCTCCTGATCAATCAACCGTCAACCAGATTGACCACATTGCGATCGACGCACGACACTTCTCCAGTATCCAGGATACCCGAACATTCCGAGAGGCCAACATTGACTCGGCCCGCTACCTCGTTGTAGCCAAGGTCCGTCTACGGATATCCCGATCCAAGCCAAAACAAGGAAGTACTGTGAGAAGATTCGACGTTAGACGGCTACAATCGCAAGAGACTGCCATGTCCTTTTCCGATCGAGTCTCTAATAACCTCCTAAGGAGTCCTATGCTTCCTTTATTAAGCGTTGAAAACCAGTGGCAACATTGCCTTGCAGCCATCAGAGATGCCGCCTCTGAAGTGCTAGGTTTCACACGGCCACCACAGCGAAACCCCTGGTTTGACGACGAATGCAAGCAAGTGCACGCAGCAAAACAAGAGGCATACAAAACGGCGCTGCACAAAAGGACTAGAGCTGCTCGCGAGCTCTACGAGAAGAAGAGGAGAAAGGAACACCGGCTTCTTAGACGGAAAAAAAGAGAGCATGAGAAGCGCGCGATCGAGGAGATAGAGGGAGGTCACAACAGGAATGAGGTTCGTAAATTTTACCAAAAGGTAAAAAAAACCTCCCAAGGGTACCAGCCACGAACCGAAGCCTGTAAAGACGATCAAGGGAACATCGTAGTAGAACCACAGTCGGTGCTGAGAATATGGAAAGATCACTCTCCAAATTATATAACGGCGATGAAGAACCGAATTCCGCTGTAAAGGAGATAGAACCACTCAACCTCGGCGACGCAGATCAACAATTCCGCCTACCCGACCTTGACGAAGTGAAGATAGCTATATCTAAACTTAAGTCAAACAAAGCTGCTGGACCTGACGGCATCACCGCCGAACTATTCAAAGCAGCAGGCGATGACTTGGTAGGGAGCATGCACCAACTCATCTGCAAAATATGGTCGGAAGAAAGCACGCCCGATCAGTGGAATCTCAGCATAGTGTGCCCGATACATAAGAAAGGAGACCCTTTAAACTGCGCCAACTACAGAGGCATCAGTCTCCTTAACATTGCGTATAAGATCCTCTCTGCCGTATTATGTAAACGTCTGAAGCCATTCGTCAACAACCTGATTGGTCCTTATGAGTGTGGCTTCAGACCAGGAAAGTCCACTATCGACCAAATATTCACACTACGGCAGATCTTGGAAAAAACCCAAGAGCTTCAAATCGATACCCACCATCTCTTTATCTCTAAAGCCGCGTATGACAGCATCTATAGGGAAGAGCTCTACCGAGCAATGTCTTGTCTTGGCATCCCTGTCAAACTTATCCGTTTGTGCAGAATGACGATGGAGAGCACGCTGCTCTATCAAGGTCGGAAAAAATCTTACCGATGCATTTGATGTCAAAAAAGTTTTAGACAAGGCGATGCACTGTCATGCGACTCCTTCAACATCGTTCTGAAAAGAATTGTGCAAAACTCAACCGTCAACACTAGAGGCATAATCTTCCAAGGGTCCGTCCATCCAATTACTCGGATACGCAGATGATATTGACATAATTGGAAGATCAAAGCGTGATGTCAGTGGAGCGTTTTTGAGCATTGCGACGGAAGCGAAGAAGATGGCTTTAGTGGTCAATGAGGGCAAGACCAAGTATATGCTGTCATCAAAAAAGGGCACTGAACGACGACGTCTTGGACAAAACGTCACCATGGACAGCTATAACTTTGAGGTAGTTAAGGACTTTGTCTACCTAGGCACCGCTATTAATGCAGACAACGACACCAGCGCTGAAATCAAACGAAGAATAACTCTTGCAAATCGCTGCTTCTTTGGACTTAGAAGGCAATTGAGAAGTAAAGTCCTCTCTCGAGCATGTAAAATCACCATCTATAAGACACTCATCATCCCGGTTCTCATTTATGGCGCTCAGGCCTGGACCCTGTCAAAGAAAGATGAGAGCGTCTTAGGATGCTTCGAGAGAAAAATTCTTCTGGTGATTTTTGGTCCCGTACGCATAGATGGAGAATGAAGGAGAAGATATAACGACGAACTGCACGGGCTGTACAGCGACACTGACCTAGTTAGCAGAATTAAAGTCCAACGGCTTAGATGGCTAGGTCATGTAGAGCGGATGGACATCAACGCTCCAGCCCGGAAGGTCTTCGAATCCAATGCCGAGGGACGGCGCAGTAGAGGAAGACCGCGACTCAGGTAGCGCACCCAGGTGGGAGAGGACCTCAACCAACTTGGCGTGCGAAACTGGAGACAGCTAGTTAGGGACCGAGCTGGCTGGAGACGCATGTTGGTTGAGGCCCAGGTCTGCCCCGGACTGTAGCCCCACCTTAAGTAAGTAAGTAATGACATAAATAAATTAAGGGATGCATTTACTTCAGAAATTGCACTGTTTTTAAAACTTTGTTACACCAAACCTTATTCACTTATTTTACAGGCCAAATGCCTTTAATTTTCTTGAAAAACTTTCGTACAAATTCAACCAGATCGACATATTTTAAATCACATAAAAATCGAAACTCTTGTAAACTATTTCATTTCAAAAAGGAAAACACAAAAACTTCCAATCCAATTAAACACACAAATAATTTAAAATGTTCTGTATTGAACTTGTAATTAAATAATATAGGTTCCGTTCTCAAAACAAATTTAAAACTTTACAAAAAGTTTCCATCAGAGTTCTATTTAATTTTTGTATACGAGTGTATCTTCGGGAATTTAATTCAATTCTATTTTAATTATCGTTCCATAAAACATAGAAACTTGCCAATGAACTCTCTCCATTTTATTCTATGCTGGTGTAAAGTATCAACGCAACAAAAAAAGAAAAACAAAACATTATAAATTTATGAGTAAAATTCAATTTGAAACCAATTAATCTAAAAACGACCTTCACGGAAAATGCCTTCCATTGATCCACACGGACGGAGTTTAGTTTGGTGCCCGAATCCGAATAGCACTCAACAAAATATTGATTTTTTGATGTAAACCAAAATAAAGGCACAGGTATTCTGAAGGCAGGTGGCCAGTCCAGGTATCAGTGTTATGGTGAATTTTGAATTCTGGTGCTATTTTTGTTGTTATATGATAAACCCTATCAAACCAGGAGCAATCAAGGCTATGGATACTTTAGGGTACCGCACAAACCATACCACAGCAACAAAAACTTCCACAGGACATCCCAGCTATAAAGTTTTAATATTTAGCGCACACCTTAACTGATTAAATATTGAATGTAAAACATAAAGTTTTCGGCCGTTGGTTATTAAAGGAAAATAAAACTGTTCAGCTCCTCGGAGCTGTCTCGGGCCTCGCTCAATGGGGCTGTGCTACAGGATAAGAAGTTCAGCTTCAACACGGCCTTTATTTAGGACCTGATAATCTCTGTGTATTCCCCCTGATTCAATTGGACAGCATTTAAAATCCTGCGAGTAAAAGGTTTTAAAACAATATTTAATATTGCGATTAAAATTCTCTTGCGGTGGATCTAATTTGCAATTCAAATTTTTGCCAATTTACACATTCGATATAGCGGATCGCATTGGGTCGCGGTCGGTAATGGAAACGGTATAGATGGTGTCATGGGATGGGTGTCGGTAAGGTAGGGGTGTGCTTTCTGTTGCCCCAACTCACAAATCCATGGCGGTAAACTAAGACCATCATGTCATTCCATTTGCAAGCAACAAAGCAATTAAATTTTAATACGCTTCGTTTAACGCGCGCATTCTTTGCTTGCTGGCTCTACAAAGCAAAGTCATTTTGTTAAGGGGATGATGTTGAAGACGGCAAACGACGACGTTGGGTGTAAGGCGTAGGGTTAAGGTCTTGCGGGAATGGTGGAGTTGTTTCACGTGGAAACAATTTAATTTCCTCGGTGGTTCTTTCCTAATGCGGTTCAGTTACGGTAAGCAAGTAAAAAGGTTCGCCCTGCCGCGGCCGGCGGCGGATTATAATATCCATTTGAAATGAAAGGAGGAAATGGATGTTACTTGCGGCAGCACCAGTACCAGCACCAGCGGCAGAACCGTTATAACAGTGTGGTGTACCTAACCTTATATCTCGTATATACCTATACGAAAAAAAGCAGACATTGGGATGCGGGGCAAGAGGGCATTGTTTAGGTGTCAAGGAACTTTGTGTGTTGCAAGGGATAATAAAGGTTGCTGAAGAGCTAAAAGTGTGGACGGAAAGCTAACTTATAGGTGATTAGTGCTAAGCTCTTGGACAAAAGGAGCACTATATATAAAAGGATATGGAGGATAATAAATCGCCACCGCACCGCACAGCGCCGCGGTCGATAGAATTTCCTTACAGTTCGTCTTAGCAAAACCATTTACTGGAGTCTTGTTTTTGTATATATTTTTCCTTTAAAACGGTTTCTTTAAAGAATAAAGATAAGGGCCAGAGGGTGTTTTGTTGGAAGAGTGTAAATGTTAGTGATTTAATTGCGTAATAACTTACGTCCGTTGTTTGGTTTGCATATACAATACACATTTTAACTGTTTGTTGATGGTTAATCAGATGTTTTAATGTGTGGATTATATGCACATAAAAGGAGTATCTAATTATGTAGGTATGTGCTGAAATTTATGTAAGGAGAGTTTTTTTATTTTATTCTAACAGCCAGTTTAGAATTGTTTCCTTCGGAAATTGATGATGCATGTAAAGGCTAGACCCACAATTAACACGCAAGATTTTAAACAAAAGGAAAACATATTTCTTGTATCCCTTAAAATAGGTTTAATAATACTGACATATAAGCACTTCTTTGCTGAAAGTTTATTCTTAGGTTCTTGAATCGATTGTGAAGAATTGGTATAGATTCTATCTTTCACGTGGCCTGTGATTTTATTAATTCAATGCATTGTTCTATCTTAGTTTTTATTTTGCTCTACGTTCAATATTGTCTAAGAGGCTGCAGGTCTACCAGCCAAGAGATGGGAGTTCTACTCAAGCTTCGGACGCATATAAGTCTTGTAGATATCTGCCAGACCCGAATCGGAGAAAAAAGCTGGCATTGTTTTAGGAAACCCAAACAACTTGAGGAGTTTTTAGCGAAATTGAGTATGTGATCCTTTCACAAGAGGTCGAATATCAAAATCGAGATGTTCATTCCCATTGATGCAAGTACCATCCATGGATAATGGCAAGAAGGGGTTTATTTCACTTTAACGATGTAAGACCATATTGGATTTTCGAAGCATTACAGTGCTGTTAAGGTCGGAATTTCATCATATTTTGTCGTCGCAGTTCCACATCCGAAGAAGAGGGATTTGAATCTAAAAACGAATATGAAAAGCTCAGACTTCTATCGTTAGCGAAACACTAGAAGTTGCAGACAGGAGATCTTTATAAAAATGTGAAAGAGTGTTGGTGATAGAACAGAGCCCTGTGGTTTTCAGACTTCAACCCATCCAATACTTCTTGTATTGAACGATCCAAAAAGTAATTACTAATCCAATGATGGAGGGTTTCATGAAATTCGAAAGCACGCATTTTCAATAAAAGAGCCTGATGGCAAACGCTGTTAAATTCCTTTGAAATATCAAGTGCATTAATCTACCTTTCTCCAAAATGTTAAAAAGATTTACTACACTGTTCAGTAAGTTGAACCATCAGGTCACCAGAGGACCTATTGCTACGAAAGCCGTATTGCTGGTCTTTGAGCTTGAAAAGAAGGAACGTAAGTGCAATCGGTTGGTAATTAAAGGGTGAGAAAGATTCACCTTTTAAGGGTTTTCCTGGGCAAATGCTGTTTTCCATCCGCTCGGAACAAGACCTGAGGAGGAGGACAGATGAAAAAGCTTGCGCAGTGGTTTTGCCAGCGTTGCGTGGAAGAACACCCTTTCAGAACAATAGCGGGGATACCATGTAGATCAACAGATGTATGAGTGTTAAGAGCTCTAAGGATTCTTGCCACAGTTACGAGTGCGAACAAAATAGAATCTCTAACGCACCTAAGTACAGGTGGAGTCACCGCCAACATTGTTGTCAATAGACTGTCAATAGAGTGTCAGTGACCAGCTGAGTTAGGTAGTTCAATTCAGCGAAATTAAATTCGCCCGTATCAACTGTTTTAAGCGCAAGAATAGGACTAACCAGCTCTTTGGAAGAAATCAGCCAAAACATCAAATTTAGGAGAAGTGCATACTCTGTATGCTGAAAGAATAATGGCACAAAGCTATACTCATGAATTTAAAATTCAGTAGAATCGAAATCCTAATCTACTTGGGTTTCACTTATGTGATGCAAAACAGTTACTGTTTTGATATCAATAAAATCCCTTATTCCTGTGAAAGTACGTTCGATGCCATTATGTATGGAACTCGATTTCTTTTGCATGGCCACCACGGGCACGCTTGCAGAAGTCCAGACGCTGAGCCCAATTTTCGACGGTTTTCTGTAATTTAACTTTCGATAGGCGTACGAAGTTCATCAATCGTCGCTGGCTTGTTGGCACATACCATAGAATTGAAAAAGTCCAACAGGAAATAATCTAAAACCGTCGAATCGCACTGCCGAGGCGGCCAAGTGACTGGAACATTTCGTGAGATAACACGTTCTGCAAACTTGGTTATCAATAATTTGACTGTGACATTCGCATGTCCTCCAAGTCCATATTAACCAATTTTGGCGAAAAATATTCGGGTATCATTGAACCGTAGCAATCCCATTCACAGTAACGTGCCAGTCTTGATCAACACGGAAGAAGTACGGCCCAATGACGCAAGCCGGCCCATAAAACACACCAAATAGTGTGGATTGCTGCCTGACCAATACCGAATATTTTGTTTACTGGCGAATCAATTCAGCCAGAAATGAGCCTCATCACTGAAGATGATTATTCGATGATAATCCGAATCATTTTCAAATTGTTGCTCAGCCTAATTCACGAACATACGACGCTTTTGGTGGTCAAGCGGCTGCTTTTCTTGTCCCAAGTTAATCTTGTTACGATGTAGGCCAAGATCTTTTTGTAAAATTCGCCACAATAACTTAACAGAGATGGTAAATGCTTGACTACGACGTGTGAGAGACACATTTTGGCTGACAGTGACAGCACCAATCCAACAACCTTACCAAACGTTGGATGAATTAAATAACATTGGATCTGTTGAGAAGTGGGACCTAGTGAGTAAAAACTCTCAACTATTCCTGTGTCCGAGTAATTTTGTAAGGATGGAGGGTAGGGTTTGAACTTAAGACCTTTGGCATGGCAATCCAACGCACTAACCATCACGTCACCACGGGTACTACGAATACTAAAAGGGTTTTGTATGCCTTTAATATGCCAAAGAACATTGCAATCATAAGGAAAGATAAAGCTTAGCAAGTCATTCCACATTCGCATAGTACGGATGAAAAATAAATCTCTGTACTTCCTAGTACGGCTAAAATTAGGCTCAAGGGTAAATTGACGGCCATTCCTAGAACGAGTATTACGGTTAAATTGTTCAAGGGGAGGAATGCAGATGGCTATTGCACTAGAGCAAAGTCTGTACAAATAAGGTAAAAAAGGGTAAGTCAAGCAACTTTACGACGATGTTCGAGTGACGATATCGCATTAATGATGTTAATGTCACCAATCATTTTAAAAGCTCTTCTTTGAATACTGTCCACGGGGCTTAATAAAGTTACTGGACCACCAGCCCAGAGATGAAAGTTATATCCAAGTTTTGAACGTATTTAGGTTTGTAGATTGTAGCCAGATCAGAGGTAGAGAAACATTTCCTGCATCATCTCAAAAAACCTAGACATCTTGAGTCATTTTTGGCTACGTCGCGTATGTGATCGCTCCACAAAAGGTGGTTGCTGATGCACGTTCCGAGGATGCCGATTTTTCAGATTCGTTGAGAGTGCCACTCATAGATAGTGGCAAAGAGAGTATACCGCGCTTTAACGACATGTCGTCAGCGAAACAATGTATTGGATTAGAAATAGCCGACAGGAGATCAATTATAAAAATGAGGAAAAGGGTCGGAGACAAAACGGAGCCCTGAGGCACACCATCATTTATTTTATGGGTTTTAGACTTGAATCCATCCAAAACAACTTGTATTGATCGGTTCGAAAGAAAATGTCTACAAGATTTGTTCCAATGTTCTGTGAAATGACCTATGAGATCACCTGTGGACCTATTGCTTCGAAGCTTCTGTTTCTCAAGATATTTTTTAAGCTAATAATTATTCAGCGTTCCATGACCTTAGAAAGAAGGGATGTAAGTGATATCAGTCAATAATTTGCGGGAGAAGAACATTCGCATTTGTTTGGGATTGGCTGAACAAATGCAGTTTTCCAACTATTTAGAACGAGTGCAGAAGAATGGGATAGATGGAATAGCTTATGCAGTGATTCTGCTAGTGTGGAAGAACACCTCTGGTCCCATTTATGTATTTCAGCGCTCAAGAACTAGGGGAGCCATAACACTATCTGGTAAGGTTAAATTTTCAGCGAACGAAAAAAATAGCTGACTAGAAGAACGTCATTGACAACAAGCGTAGATGCCGAGAAAGAGGAAGAATTCCTCTTGTGTTTTACTAATGAACAAATATTTTTACTGTTTCTGGGACATTGCAGTATTTTTCGACGTAATTTTTGGCCATGACAAATTTGGTCTTTCGAATATGGGCGTTAGACGCCTTCCTGGCTCGATTAAACCTTTCCCGGTTTTAATCAGTTACGTTAGCTTTAAAATACCGGAAGCTCACCTCTTACTCCTTGATAACCTCTTTGCAGCTTGAATCAAACCATGATATAGCCTTTGGTATAATACTTTAAACCCTATGCGGGATACAAATTTCCGTTTTCAGATTACAGAGACCATAAAATTGGTAAAGCATACTGAATATTTATAAAAAAAAAGGCTGGGATGCGACCACCACTGATAACTTCCCATCCCGTCTGTCGATATGATTTGATTTTTACCAAATTTGCGTACTATTTTTTGTAGAATTTATTTTTTATGAAAAAACGGACTGTTGGATTTTTATATAAAAATTACTGAATATCGAAAACAATATTTTCTGTGAAATAAAATAAGTTTGAAGCCAATATTTCAAATTATTAAAAAGATATTTGAGTCGAAAATCAATTTTTAGCAACTTTTGTTAATTTTTTTTAGGTTTTAAATTTTTTGTACAAAAACTGTCAATTCGATTTTTTTCAAACTTCAAGTGAATGTTGAAAACAATAGTTTTTGAAAGGGAAAAGTAAATTAAAGCCAATATCTCAAAGGTTTGAAAAGATATTTGAGTCGATATTCAATTTTTACCAACTTTTATACATTTTTCGTTCAGGTTTTTATTTTTTGTAAGAAAACTGGCTATTTGATTTTTTTTCAAAATTTTACTGATTGTAACAAAAATATTTTGTAAAAGCTAAAAGTTAATTAAAGCCAATATCTCAAAGTTTCGAAAAGATATTTGAGTCGAAAATCACTTTTTACCAACTTTTGTTAATTTTTTTTTACAAAAACTGTCATCTCGATTGTTTACAAAATTGTATCAGATGTCAAAAACATTATTCTTCGTTGCACAAAATTGTTTTGGAGATGAAATCATATTTTAGTCGTGAAATTTTTGAGGTGACAAATTTTTTTTTCAGTTTTTTTTTGTTTTATAAAAAAACCGTTAAATGGATTTTTTTCAAAAAAAAAATACTTCTTTGATATCACGTTACAGTGTATTATATAAAATTTAATTCAAACCTCTAAGGGTTTTGGTTCGTAAGATATTTAGGGTTAACCAAAATTTTCACCTTTTTTCAAACTGCTATGGTAAAAAAAACCACCCACGCAATTGTCTTGAGAGCCACTTCTGCATCTTTCTGCCTTATTATCTGTATAACAAAGTTTATTTGAAATCGATATCTCTTCTGGTTCTTGAGCTATCGACGACGAAAAAAACGTCGCGAACGTACAGACGTACGGACGTACGAACGTACGTACACACGCACGCACATCTTTCTAAAAATCTGTTATCTTGACTCTAAGGACCTTGAAACGTCGAGAAATGTCAAAATTTTAAATTTGACAAACCGGACCCATTACATTAACTTCCTATGGGAAGTTGAAAACATCGATCTAAAATTCATAATGTTTTGGAGAAACAGTTTAATTAAATAAAATCTAATTTTACAGATGAACTTTTGACAACGTAGCTGTTTCAAAATCTTTTAACCTATACTTGTCAATTATTTGACAAGCATTTTTTCCTGAATTATGCCTTTATTTTTAATGTCATTTTGGATTATAGTTAATTATTTTGTATTTATTTTTAAAAGAGTTGCCCGTGATTAATAGAATCCAAAATACTTGAACGCATCAAATTAAATAATTATACCCATATAATTTACTATTTGACCTGAAGATTCTTATCATCTTTGTTGGAAGATCATAAATCAAATCAACAAGTTTCCTTTTTTCAAAAACGAAAACGTACATATACATAAATTCTTCTCCTCTATTAATATAATGATGATTAAATCCATACAACCTACATAAGTTTTTCTATAAGTCTACACATGTTCACATAGAAAGTGGCAACCCTATAAACTATTACACCACTCAATATTCACACACAAACATATTTATATATCGTTAAACCTTAACCTAAAAGCAATACATCATACAGCCGATTACTCTATTGATTGGCTGCTTGAAGCGACTAATGGCATTAAAGTCTCAATCTAATTACAATATAAATTTAGTTTATGTTCAAAGGATAAAAGGACCAAGCTATTAATTCACCGACTATATTATAGTAGAATGAATCTCATTAAATCTCAAACAATAGGTTTTGTTATTACTACGTATATGTATAGGTGAAGGTGTGTTATGTGTATACATTGTTCTAAGCAATGACCTTTTCTTCGAAAAAGGTCTAAGGCCAATAAGAAAATTTCAATTTTAATAAGAGATTTTTATTGGAAAGATATCGATGATGATGGTATTTGATGTCAAATTTAATACAAAGTTTATTTACTGTACTGAATATAAATTGCTTTAATTTAGTAGTTTTTCTTGTAGTTAAATTGTACATATAATGGAAAACCAATTAAGTGAGAGAGCTTACGACAAAAGGGAATCATAAGGTGTTGAATTACCTTCCTGCTTTATATTATGGCCTCTGTAGAAATAAGTTGATTGTTATTAAAATCAATAAATGTCAAACAATTTGATTGGCAGTTCTTTATAATATTATTTTATTGATGCTTTGATATGTGTATACAGGTAGTAAATGGTTTTATAATAAAGTCAATTTGTTGATAAATTCATTCAATATCATTCTTGCTATAGACATTTAAACAATGTTTAGGCTTTGACTGCGTGAGATTTGATTTAATAAATTGAATATTAGATCTTAATTTCTATTTCTGGAAATGTCTCTGTTAATTTTTTTTCCAATTTTGCATAAGTTTTTGCTAGAAGAGGTGTCACTTTAAATTACCCGCTATTTGGACAGCTGTCACTTTTAAAGCTGACATCTTCTGACGCTTGACATTTTCAAAAGTTTTACATTGAAATAGTTAAAGTTAACTTAACACAGTTTGTTCGCAACGCAAGTTTCCTGGTTGGCCATGGAGATCTTACATACATACTTTTAGACTTATAGAGTTCATGGACGAAAATAGAATTTAATTAAGAGGATATGATGTTGCAACCAAAGCCATGGTGGACATTTGGTTGAACCCACCCTGTTTATTCCTAACTTAAGCCTTGAA
Source organism: Eupeodes corollae (assembly GCF_945859685.1). Classification (NCBI taxonomy): domain Eukaryota; kingdom Metazoa; phylum Arthropoda; class Insecta; order Diptera; family Syrphidae; genus Eupeodes; species Eupeodes corollae. The sequence continues at coordinate 64,501,870 of NC_079147.1, forward strand.
CATATGTACGTCTGCCAAAACAACTCCTCAGACAAGTTTAAAGAACGTTTTCCAAAACTGGTTCTCCTGTTTTACCCTATCTCTACGGTACCTATCGGACACAGTCCTTCGCGTATTTTAATAGTTTTCGTAGTAATCCAAGGTAACGTCGCCTTTCCAACACTCGAGTCTTTTCCATTTAAGATGAGGCAACTGTGAGCCATATGCGGCGTCCATATCCAATCTTCAGGCGGATGAGGGCCATGTAGCAAATCGACTTCACCCTGCTGTCAAGACAAGAAAAAATCGTTTTGTCAGTGTGAAAGCTCCCCTAGCTCTGGCCAGAGCAGAACTCACATTTCTGTGGAAACAGATCAATCCCTTGGAGCCTCTCCATACAACGGAAGCCTGAACAGAATAGTTTTCCATTTCTGAAAGTCGATTTTAAACATCCTATGATTCCAATTTTGCTGAATTTTGTTGAAGTCCCGCTGCAAAATGTGCTGACAACCTTAATTTTTGGGGCGTTTTTTACGCAATTAGGTCGTCGGCGAATGTACGCAATTGCCTGAGTCACACCGCTCGCTCCCTGCTGAAGATCATTTTTAATATCAATGATTTTGTTAGAAGTATCATTGCCAATTTTGACACTTCAAGATACAGGCCCTCTAACCATTTGGAGTCGAATTTCTTTTCCAAGTCAAACAAACAAGCACCCGTACATTGCTTTTTAGATTTGTTCCACTGGATATCAGAAACAAGTTCAGATGCAGTTTACGAGCAAAGCTTGCCAAGCTTTTTTCACTCACTCTGCTAAGATTTTAATCGCAAAAGATCTGATTAGCCAATCTTCACAGATAATTATTCTCACTTACATACTTCAAAGCTGAAAAGGTCTTCGACCAAAAAAAGAGCGACGACGACGGTGGAGCGGATTCAAGAAAAAACACGCAAGAAAAACAAAGTTAATCTTTATGGTAAGGCGGTCTGTGCTTGAATGTCCGATCCTTCTTTTATTTTCTTCTTTCTCTTTCTTGTTTTTAATTTTAGTACATTTTGTGTTACATTAAAAGATGGCCGATGATTTTTAGTGGCGGCAAATTTGAAAGTTTAAAAATTTTAGTACGAATTTACCGATTTAAGCTATAATCGCAATGATTTTTTATTTACATTTTAGAATGATTTTTTATTTATATTTTAGAATATTTAGACTTTAAGTTTTACATTTAAATTAAAGTTTAAGTATTAAAAATATCAAATTGAAAATAAATGTAGTTTTAAGTCAAAAGTTAATTTAAGTATAGATTTTAAGATTTTTTTCAATAATAGGTTGATGAACTACTTGTGATTCAACATTCCGCCCCTAAAAGTTTGTGGATGGGACGTTTAAAGGTGCCTTTTGCAGTACGAATTTCAGCAACTCTAACGTTCTGTCATGAATAGTGGTATATCCCGCCCTAAAGCCGAACTGATTACTTACTTACTTAAGCCGAACTGATTATCTAGGATGATAATCCCCATCCCACTTGGACAGAGCTCTATTTATAACTTTCTTAAATACTGATACTCGGGAGAAGACTTATCGACTAAAATTCGCCTTGCTGGAGTTATCTTTTCTCTTTTTTTCGGGAGAGAATTTACCACAGCTGTCTTCTTATTCACCGGATAATATGCATTATTCATCGCGTTGTTAAATAGCTTCCCGAGGTAAATGACGTAGTACAATGTTGAATATACCATCGTCACTTGCTGACTTCTTTTCCTTTAGTGAATCGAAGAGGAGCTGCAGTTCTACCCTCATAACTATGTTCTCTGATAGCCATTGCGTTATGTCGTTACGCAGTGGTGCAGCAGGGCTCTGTTCTTTAGGTCGTATCTATTCCAGCTATCAGAAGTACGTCTCTGTTCTCTGTTATCCTCGGTTGTCCTCTGTCATCATCACTCATCCTCACTCATCCTTACTCAGCTTCACTCATCCTTACTCAGCTTCACTCATCCTCATTCATCCTTACTCAGCTTCACTCATCCTTACTCAGCTTCACTCATCCTCAATCATCCTCACTCATCCTCACTCATCCTCACTCATCCTCACTCATCCTCACTCATCCTCACTCATCCCCACTCATCCTCACTCATCCTCACTCATCCTCACTCATCCACACTCATCCACACTCATCCTGACTCATCCTCACTCATCCTCACTCATCCTCACTCATCCTCACTCACTTTTCACTCATCCTCACTCATCCTCACTCATCCTCACTCATCCTCACTCATCCACACTCATCCTCACGCATCCTCACTCATCCTCACTCATCCTCACTCATCCTCGCTCATCCTCACTCATCCTCACTCATCCTCACTCATCATCACTCATCCTCACTCATCTATGGACATTTGGGAATTTATATTTCCTTAACTCACTTAAAGCTTCTTACTTAAAAATTTAAATGTTACTGTAAAAGTTTGAGTTATCAATACTGACTACCATACATCATCCATGTAAATCGCAACTTGAAATCTTAAAATTAAATATCTCCCCTCTCCCAAGAATCAATAAAATCGACTTAGTTAACACAACTTTCGCGCAAAAACCCACCTAAAAGTCAAACCCGCGAAACGAACAAAATAAAACGCCTCCCAATTATAACATAAATCTCCCTTTATAAAAGTTATTGTTCACGAAACACGACTAATAACACCTTAGGATTAATTTCTTCAGAAATATAGGGCAAACAACAGACAATTACAGCTTCATGTCATAGAAACACCTAAGACAAAAGTTACAACACCTTTCTTGACATAAATCGCAGCTAAATTCATGCTGAGCCAAGCGAAAGATACACGCTTAAGGATTTATCCATAAGATTTCAAGTTACAGATAAAAACAAAAACCAAACCCAAAGAAAAAGAAAAAGAAAAAAAAAAGAAAACTTTTCAACATAAATGTCAGTGAAACCAAAAGTATAAGACAAATTCCTTGTGGGTGAAGTGTTCTTCAACTGTACACCAAATACTCTCTTAAATACCTATAAATCTCGAGCTCAGATATACCCCTACCTTGCCTTGACATCCTACGTTAACGCTGGTTGCTGGAACTGCTGTTCACTGCTCTGCTCTGCTCTGTTCAGCTCATGTCTTCGGGATTTCATTGTAAATTTTTCAAAAAGAGGGTTCCAAAGGATAACAACCGAATTTTCAAAACAAATTGAAACGTCGAATGGCAATCGATGAGGAATTCAACACCAAAACTCACTCGGAATGTTTGTTTTCGACACAGAAGAGTGGGTGGTGAGTTGTGAAATGTTCTTCGTTGTTCCTCTCCCTCCTTGACCCCTCCCTACTTCCATGTATCGCTCTTGCCAAGTTTCATTCGTTTACATTCGATTTGTAGGTCAAAGCTCAAGGCAATAAGGTTAAATGGATTGGAATTTATAAAAGTTCTATAAATATAAAGAAGAGCAGAGAAAATTCCAATTTTACTAAGATAAATGTTCAACATGCAGATACCACCTTACATTACCTTACCTTGCCTTGGCTACTCGTAGATAGTTCGACAGAAATCACAAGTAACAAGACGAGATGAAGGTACAGCAAGAAGTATAAAAGGTAGACACTTGCAAATTAGTGCGGGAGTTCTTGATTGATTGACACAACATTGACATTTGTTTTTCTGCTAATTATAATTGCAGTCGAAGTTAAATTTATACAATTAACATTTTTGAATATGGGAGTTTGACAGTGTCAGTTTTGTTTTGTAGGTTAAGAGGTTTTTAATTGGGATTCGGGAATATTTCAAAAGCTCTCTTGAATCTGGTTGTGTGAATGAAGGTTTTGAGTGACACCAACTGAGTGCGAAACTTTGATTGAATTTTTAAAAATTTTAGAAGTTGGATATTGAAGGAAGCGGGACAAGGCTGATTGACGTTCAAAGGTGACATTTGACATTCATTCCGTTACAACAAATCTATTTTGATAATTGATTTGCTTGATTTCTAAGAATCGCTTAAGAAAAATTGCTTAATGTTCAAAAATTGGTAAATAGCTAAAATAGAAATTATAAATAACAAAAGGTTGTGGTGAAAGTATTTGAGAAAAAGAAAATCAAAAAGGTCAAAGTGCTAAATTTAAAATATTAAGATCTTTTGGATCTTATTCTCTCCCTTATATATATTTACGAGTAGGTTTAATTCATACATTTGGTCTTTTTTCAAGGAAAAAGCTTCTGTGCGAATGTAAATAACTCGCGCAAATGCAAGCACAGCTTTATAATATTTGAACATTCATCTAGTTTTTAAATTCATTTAGTTCGTTTTTAATAATTATAAATACGTTCCACAAATTGTTAAATAAGATAAAAATTTAATTTGAATGTCAAGATTATAAACAGTGATTTTTTAAGAGCTTGAGAACTTTAACAAAAAAAAAAACGCATAAAATTTGCAAAATCTCATCGATTCTTTATTTGAAACGTTAGATTGGTTCATGACATTTACTTTTCATTTAAACGTTGACCGCGGCTGCGTCTTAGGTGGTCCATTCGGAAAGTCCAATTTTGGGTAACTTTTGCGAGCATTTCGGCCGGAATAGCCCGAATTTCTTCGGAAATATTGTCTTCCAAAGCTGGAATAGTTGCTGGCTTATTTGTGTAGACTTTAGACTTGACGTAGCCCCACAAAAAATAGTCTAAAGGCGTCAAATCGCATGATCTTGGTGGCCAACTTACCGGTCCATTCCTTGAGATGAATTGTTCTCCGAAGTTTTCCCTCAAAATGGCCATAGAATCGCGAGCTGTGTGGCATGTAGCGCCATCTTGTTCAAACCACATGTCAACCAAGTTCAGTTCTTCCATTTTTGGCAACAAAAAGTTTTTTAGCATTGAACGATAGCGATCGCCATTCACCGTAACGTTGCGTCCAACAGCATCTTTGAAAAAATACGGTCCAATAATTCCACCAGCGTACAAACCACACCAAACAGTGCATTTTTCGGGATGCATGGGCAGTTCTTGAACGGCTTTTGGTTGCTCTTCTCTCCAAATGCGGCAATTTTGCTTATTTACGTAGCCATTCAACCAGAAATGAGCCTCATCGCTGAACAAAATTTGTCGATAAAAAAGCGGATTTTCTGCCAACTTTTCTAGGGCCGATTCACTGAAAATTCGACGTTGTGGCAGATCGTTCGGCTTCAGTTCTTGCACGAGCTGTATTTTATACGGTTTTACACCAAGATCTTTGCGTAAAATCTTCCATGTGGTCGAATAACACAAACCCAATTGCTGCGAACGGCGACGAATCGACATTTCACGGTCTTCAGCAACACTCTCAGAAACAGACGCAATATTCTCTTCTGTACGCACTGTACGCATTCGTGTGGTTAATTTAATGTCCAATAAAGTAAACTGAGTGCGAAACTTGGTCACAATCGCATTAATTGTTTGCTCACTTGGTCGATTATGTAGACCATAAATCGGACGTAAAGCGCGAAACACATTTTGAACCGAACACTGATTTTGGTAATAAAATTCAATGATTTGCAAGCGTTGCTCGTTAGTAAGTCTATTCATGATTAAATGTCAAAGTATACTGAGCATCTTTCTCTTTGACACCATGTCTGAAATCCCGCGTGATCTGTCAAATACTAATGCATGAAAATCCTAACCTCAAAAAAATCACCCTTTATAAAGATGAAGGACCGTCTCGAAACCTACCGCGTGCTGTTTTCATGTATTCTTTCTTTCTGTTGTTCTTTCCCTTCTGTCCTTCTGTCTTGAATTAATGTCTTGTGTTGTTATCACCTTACATAGTCTAGTTGCTCAAGGTGCTGTGTTCTCTACTCTGTACATTTATGCGCAGAGTAGTGTGAAATGTAATGTAAAAGTCATCAAAGACCTTTCTAATTTCAAAAAAGCTCCGAAAGAGCGGAGAACACCAGCATATGCATCGAGACGTCTTTCAAAGCCAGAAGAAGATCTAGCTACGTTCAAAGCCTATCACGAGGCAATCATTGGCGGTGGTATGCTGGAATAATATTTAAAAAAGGATGAATTGTTAGTGGTCTATGATCAAATGAATCATATTTACCTCGAATATAGGGCAGAATTGGTAGAGGCGATAGAAAAATCGAAAACACTTATCGCAGGTGATGTGTTAGTGGGTACTCCGCCCCTCATTCTTCTGCATCGTCCTGTTAATTCAAGGCCACGCTTTCAACCATCGACTTCAAAGGTTTTACATACAAAGCATGTTGTAAAGCATCGACCTCAGAAAATTCCAAAGCACTTTCAAAATAGTCAAATTCTTTGCAAATTGTGCTACCAAAACAAGCACTCCCTTAAAAAATGCCAGCAATTTTTGGCAATGGACAGTGTCAAACGCCAAAAAGTAGTTCGGTGAAAATTGTCTGACATATGGGCATTCTCTCCTGGAATGCCAGTCGGCTATTTCTGTCACTCACTCCTGCATTTGCAGACCAGCACGTCAATCTTTTCAACCTCAACAACCAGATTCCGAACATCAGCCCCAAGTCGAAACATCAAGCCAAGGTATGCCGTCTCAACCGAGAGCTACCGGTTCTAGTTCTAACACATTTCAGGCCTCAGTGAACCCGAATGCGCCTGAGTTCCAACCAGCTGTTGGTCAATAAACTCAAAACTACCAAGCGTCGCTCGGTGATCGTGCCCAAACACACCAGGTGCTCTTAGCTACAGCAGTTGTCAAGGCGCGAGCCACGGATGGAAGAATTCGTGCCCTGGTTGATACCAGGTCAGCAACGTCTTTCATAACAGGAGCTGCTACTCGTCTGCCGAACTTGGAAAAGCAACGTGCCATTGTTGAGGTATCGGGGTTGGGGTTGGTCAGCAGCGGCACAACGCAGCATACCGTCGAAGTGCATTTTGCTTCTCGCCATTCGACGTTTGAAACTGGCACACAGGCATTGGATTTTAAGTCGCTGACTGGGCATCTCCCGGCCCAACGAGTGGTACCCAACAATTGGAATCACCTCAAAGGTCTTACGTTAACAGATCCCCATCTCTACGAACCTGCTCCTATCGATTTATTGTTTGGAAGTGATGTCGAATCGTGAATCGCAAAAAAAAAACTTAGTACTACCTCTTGCGAGGAATTGACAAATCCTCCAAGAGACATTCTTGTAATGAAAAAGTGCTTTCTCAAATTAGCAGGAGCCATTACAATAACTTCCTATGGAAAGTTAAAAATAAAACTTGGTGTCATTATTGTTTATTTTATATAAAACTTAAAATGAAATAAAAAACTTAAAAGTAACCAAAACCAATAGTACTACTTTAAATTACTAAAAACTACTTGAAAACTAGAACAGCCACGGTAAGCTTTTTATTTTTGTATTATTGTTTTTTTTATTCTTTTGTTTTTTATTTTGGTGCCACCTTGACCGTCCATAATCTAATCTTACACCTATCTCAGAAAGCCAAGGCCAAACGCCTTAAACAACTTTAAATTACATTCTATCCCTATCTCTTCGGTCACTATCGGAAACAGTCCTACTGAACCGAAGGTGCTTGGCTCCGTCCAGTTCGAGGACGTCTCGATTGTAAAGAAAACGCCTATCTACAGTTTTACGGCTGACGTGGTAGATTAGCGAAACCGCCTCTCTATCCTGTATTAGCCCTCGATTGTATAAATAAGAGGAATATGGAGGATAGCTTTGACCGGAACGTTTCCGCTTAAACGGTCAGTTACGTAGTAGTTATTGTTGGGATAGTAAGCCCCAAAAATTAATCTTTTAGTCGATGACATTGCTCTCGCACTGTGACACCTACCAAGCTTCAACAAGAAATTATCCATTCCGTTTATGTTGGTTCTGTTTCCATTCTGTTTATGTTGGTTCTGTTGTGTAGAACTAAAACATGGTTAGAATAGTAATGTTTCCACTCCGACTCTGGTGTACCTTGTAATCCAAGGCAATGTCGAGAATATAGCGTCTCCAACACCAGAATCTTTTCCATTTGAGATGGGGTAACTATGAACTATATGAGGCACCCATAGGCAATCATCGGCCGGTTGAGAGCCATGTGGAAAATCACTTTCACCCTGCTGTCAATACGGCTGCTAAAAAACCAACCGTTTTGTCAGGAAAAAGGCTCCCCTAACTCTGGCCAGAGCAGCACTCGTATGTCTTTAGAAGTACAAGTACTGATCCAATAAGAAAGTTGTTCCAGTCTTCGCATTATTACTGAATCTTGTCGAAGTCACCCTGCAAAAGTGTCTTGATAACCTCAATTTTTGGGATTGTTCTGTAGGCAATTAGCTGGTCAGCGAATGCTATTGCCTGAGTCAGACTTGCTTTCAGATCACTGGTGTATTTGCTAAACAAGATGTTACATTGCCACTTTTGACAATAAGCATGGCATAAAGCATACACAACAGTGGTTTACTTATGCCAAGTCTGGTGAGCGTTACATACAGATTCACAAACCATACGGTGTCGAAGGCCTACTCCAGAGCCTTCTCCAATGGTGTTGCTCTCTAGGGATGTAGCAACAGGAATGAGGTTCGTTAATTTTTCCAAAAGGTAAAAAAAACTTCCCAAGGGTTCTAGCCACGAACCGTCAGCCTGTAAAGGCGGTCAAGGGAGCTTTATAGTAGAACCACAATCTATGCTGAGAATATGAATAACTACTCCTCCTACCCGACCTCGACGAAGTGAAGATAGCTATATCCAAACTGAAGTCAACGATGCTGCTGGAGCTGGCGGCATCGCTGCCAAAATGTTCACAGCAGCAGGCGATGACTTGGTAGGGAGCATGCACCAACTCATCTGAAAAATATGGCCAGAAGAAAACATGTCCGACGAATAGAATCTTAGCATATAATTTGCCTGATACTCAAGAAATTCGATTCTCTGAATAGCGTCCACTACACAGGCATCAGTCTCCTGAACATCGAATATAAGATCCTTTCTCCCGTATTATGTGAACGTGTTAAGCTGTTCGTCAGCAACCTGATAGGTCCTTATCAGTGTGGCTTCAGACCAGGAAAGTCCACTATCGACCAAATATTCTTAGTACGGCAGATCTTGGAAAAAACCCAGAAGCTTCAAATCGATACCTACCATCTCTTTATCGATTTTAAAGCCGCTTATGACAGCCTCTATAGAGAAGAGCTGTACAGAGCATAGTCTAGTTTTGGCATCCCTGTCAAACTTATCCATTTGTGCAGAATGCAGGCTGCTCATCATGGTCGGAAAAGATTTTACCGATACATTTGATGCCAAAAAAGGTTCTAGACAAGGCGATGCACTGTCATGCGACTTCTTCAACATAGTTCTGGAAAGAATTGTTCAAAACTCAACCGTCAACACACTTCCAAAGGTCCATCGAATTACTCGGATACGCAGATAATATTGACATAAAGGGAAGATCAGTGGAGCGTTTTTGAGAATTGCGACGGAAGCGAAGAAGATGGGTTAAGTGGCCAAGGAGGCAAGACTTAGTATATGCTGCCATCAACAAATAAAATTGAACAATAACGTCTTGGACAAAACGTCACCATGGACAGCTATTACTTTGAGGCAGTTGAGGACTTTGTCTACCTAGGCATAACTTTAAACTCAGACAACGACACCAGCGCTGAAATCAAACGAAGAATAACTCTTGCTAACCGCTGCTTCTTTGGACTTAGAAGGCAATTAAGTAGTAAAGTCCTCTCTCGAGAGCTATTCAAATCACCATCTATAAGATTCTCATCATCCCGGTTCTCATTCATGGCGCTCAGTCAACACTAATCTGGTTAAAAGAATGAAAATCCATTATATGGCTGGGTCATGTAGAGCGAACAGGCATCAACGCTCCAGCCCATTAGGTATTCGAATCCAATCCGGAGGGACGGCGCGGCGGCCGGCGCAGTAGAGGAAGACCGAAACTCTGGTGGCGCACGTAGGTGGAAGAGGACATTAACCAACCGGGCGTGTGAAACTGAAGGCATCTATCTAGTTCTTGATCGAGGGGAAGGTCCGTCCCGGTAAGTAAATTCCACAGGGATCAGTGGATCTTGGATAGAATCCTTAAAAGTGCTTTTAAAGTGATAGGTAAAGGAACTGTAACCGAAGCCAAAGAATAAGATTCCTGACGTCATTATTTCTTGAGGAGGTAGGTGATCCCAATTGGCCACCGTAGCTTTTGGACAACGTGAAATTTAAGGCCACTGCCAATGCTCTACAATAGATTTAAGGCATTAAAAATATGAAATTCGAGAAATTATCGTGGAACGACAAAAGACTTGTTTCTGAAATAGCAGAACTTCCAGAAATAGAAATATGGTACTTCACAAAACCACTAAACAGCCCTGAGTCAAATCTATTTTAACTTGTTTTTAGGGATGAAGCTTGAAAGCTATACACCGCATGGAATAAGTCTTAAAATAATTACGCCTATAAATGGATATACATAAATGTAAGCCTTAATTACTAGTTGATAGATGGAGGATAGATAAGTTTCGAAAGGATGAGTATAAGACATAGGTATGACAGATTTACAAACTCACGATGTCTAACCTTGTTAAATCGCTAAAATTAGCGAACCCTAAAATAAGTTCTAAAATGTTATCATTTAAAAATATCCCATAAGGTATTGCTACAAGCATATTGCTGTTTCCCTTAATTACTAAGGAAGTGGAGGTATCTTAATCCTCCTAAATTGCATTTTTACTTTTAAATACTTTCTATGGTCTTATTAAAAATATCGTGCGAACAAAACCGAATATCAAAAGCACACATTTAACACATTCTTTTGTAATTTTCCCCCAATCAAGGTAAGGAAACTTGCGGAAAAATGGTTTGCCCTTCATTATTAATTGAAGCTCTTGAGGTTTCATTGCACGCACGATTTTCTTATACGTAACGTAGGTTACAAAAGGTATTTTGTAACTTCCGTTGCGTGTCTGCTTTTTAAGGGCGAGCAACAACAACAAAAAAAAGAACTGAAAACACGGAAATGGAGAGGGTAAGCCAGGACAAGACGTGTCTAGCATTTATTATTATTTTTGTTTTGTTATTGTTGTTGTTAATACGATGTTGTTGTTGTTCTCCGTTTCGAGAAAAAAAAAAAAAATCCAGGTAAAGAAATTTGTTCATTCAGGTGCACGAAACACACCGACACCACAAAGAAATCCCTGACAATCTAAGAAATCTTATTGCTAACCTCTCCCTTTGAAACCGGATAACCTTTTTATCCATTTTCTCAGTACTTCTTGCGGTGAAAAGATGTTGAGAATATCTTCGAGATGGTTGTTTTTACAGAACGACTATTGCCGTTTTAGTGTTATTTTGTTTAGAAGAAGAAGAAACAAGAAAAAAAAAATATAGGAAGACAGGAAATATATCTAGAAAAAGTAGAAGCTCCTTGTTGTCACTTAATGCTTAACAAATGATGATGTCAAATCTGTTTGTTGTGGGTACATAAATTCGATATAGTCTATTGACTTGGGTTACTTTTTCCTTTGCAGGTGTAGCACAACCATATTCATCATGACAGGAATAAGGAAACAAGTGGATTTGAAGCTTTCATCAACATCGTATTGATATAGCCTTTCCAATTGATGTCAAATTGACACTTCTTGTTCTTGAAAAAATAAAAGTTTGTTTTTGATTTGGTTTAGGAAGTAGAAGTAGTTTTCCACATTACCAAGTGAATAGGCCAATAGATCTTTGCACTTAATAACTATAATAGCTGCTTTGAAAAAATCTTAATTGATTATCAGAACAGTTTTTAACATGGCTGACAGTTTTGAATGAAATGCCTTCGAACAATGTATGCAGTAATTCAAAAAAAAAAGAAAAAAGGCTAACAATCTCCAGCTCCAAATATGATTTTAGTTAAGACGTAATATGCTTTATGTTAGTTAAGAGAGTTAAACTATTATTGAATGCAGGCACGTAGCCAGGGGGGCTTTCCTTTTCTGGCTTATTCATGCTGTTTTTTGCAAGCCATGCTTCGTATTTTTTCATGAAGTTGTCGGAAAAGGGGAACTTCAACATCCCGGTAAACTTGTGTCAACTGGATTTCGTGACTGGAATAAAGCTAAGGAGGTTTTAAATAAACATATTCAGCACCAATATCACAAAAAAAGTGTTCTTACTGGTACCTCATTCTTAAATGTTGCTTTTGGAAAGGAAAAAGATATTTTTCCCAATTAAATAACCAGCGTGGAAGAGAAATATCCGAAAATAGAGCTGCAATAAGACCAATTATTCAGTCTATTCTCTTTTGTTCAGATCAGGAGCTACCGTTAAGAGGTGATAACGATAGTGGGGCTCTATCTTTAACTCGGCCTACAAAAAAGGATGGAAAATTAAGAGCACTTCTGCGTTTGAAAATTGAGTCTGGGGATACGAATTTAATCAGCCCAGATATCAAAAACGAAATCTTGGATATTTGCTCTGATATTGTCACCAGAAAAATATCTAACCGGGTTATAAAATCGAGTTGTTTTAGCATTCTGGCTGATGAAACAATGGATATTTCTGGCACTGAGCGACTTTCAATATGTGTCCGATATGTTGACTGCTGTACAGAGCCCACGAAAAGTATGCCACGAAACTTCTGAAAACCTGACTAAAACCATATTGCAGTGATGTGAGGAACTACATCTAGATATGAACAAGTGTGTTGGCCAAGGTTATGACGGAGCGGCAAATATGTAAGGCTACTTAATTGGAGTACAGAGTAGGATAAGGCAACAGTATCCAAATGCCAGATATGTTCAATGTGCAAGTCATCGCTTGAACCTGGCTCTGTCTAATGCCATGTCAACACTCTCTATTCGCAATTCTCTTGGTGTAGTAAGTGAAATAGCTTATTTCTTTCAAAACCATTCAAATGCAAATAAGAATTTCCAAATCGCCATCCAAAAATACGCACCAGAAAGCAGAAAAAAACGACTTTTGCGCCTTTGTGAAACAAGGTTTATTGAAAGGCATGACAGCATTCTTTCATTTGTAGAGCTCTTCAAATGTATTGGTATTAGTCTTGAAGAAATATCCACCAAGACGTGGGCAATGTCTTCAAAAGCATCAACTCTGTTAACAGCAATTCAGAGAAGTGATTTTCTGGTAAGCCTCATGGTATGCGAAAAACTTTTGAGTTTAACGCTACCCTTATCTATTTTCCTTCAAAATAAATCTGCAATAAATCACACGAAACAAGTCTTAAGTTCTCTCAAGAACATAAGAGAAACTGCCAGAGACTTTTTCAGAGACGCTTTTCAATCCGCATCACAACTTGCCAGAGATTTATTTGAAGTCAGCATACCAATTCCAAGGCTTTCTTTGAAACAAACAACGCACTCTAATCCAGAAACATCATGTCCAGAAGACTATTTTAGAGTTTCTATACTTATTCCCTGTCTAGATTCTCTTATACAAAACCTCACTGACAGATTTATGGTCAACGAGGACGTTTTACTATCGTTTCAAGCTCTGCTTCCAGGTTTTGCTGCCGCCAATCGAGTAAATGAAATGGAAAATCTAACACTCTACTTCGATAACGCAATATCCTTGTCAGCTGTTAAAGCGGAGTACATACTCTGGTGCGTAAAAATTTCATCGATGGATCCCTCTTCCGATGTTCTGAAACTGCTAGACATATGTCACAAGACCTATTTCAGGAGCATAAGCTACTTGCTTACAATTTTGGCCACACTACCTTTTCAACAATGAAAAGGATCAAAACATTGTTATGGGCCATCCAAGACTAAGCGCACTTGCAATGCTGTCTGTTTACTCAGGTATTGATGTGGATCCAGATTAAGTGATCCACATTATGTCTAAAAAAAAGACAAGGCGTTTATTGCTGTAAAAATCCAAACTATTTATTTAATTAAATTTAAAAAAATTATAACAAAAATAAAACATTTACATAATGTAGTTTTTTAATTTTTGTATATAGAATTACTTCTTCGAAATTGAACAATAAATAATATCTAGAAGATTCTCAGCACACTTATCTCAAAGGCAAGTCTGCTGAGACGGCCCTGCATGCATGTGGTACTGCATACTATTGACTAGACAATTAAAATTAAAGATTTACTCTTGCTACCGTGCTGAACGTAGAAAGTTCTTTCAATAACTTCCTTACTGAATCGATTCACGAAGAACTTACTCACTTCGGGGTAGAAGTTTTTATTCAAGAATAGATAATTTTTATACCAAGTGATAGAATTATTCAAGCGTTTTAGTAAACACAATCTCTTCCAAATGTGAGTAGAGGAACACCGCCCTGATGTGTCCTCCACGATCTTATGGATTTTACTCATGAATTGAATCCCCATGAAGGATTAAGCTGATGCTGATGATTTGGTTTTACTGTTTTTGGGAATGTTAGTCAGCGTGATTAGCGAAATCACGGAGATGGATCTGCTGAAGAAAGTTAGCTACTGGGCCAAAAGCAGTGGAAAAGGTGTTAATCTAAGCAAAACAGAAGTGATACTTTTTACGACCAAAAGGCTGCCTTTACAATATCCCGACAAAACTGGCAAATCCTGTCTTTATCCTCCAGGACGAAATATCTAGTAGTTATTCTAGATCCCAAACTAAACTGGAAAGTAAACACTGAGAACGGGTTAAGAAAGATTGCATTGCTTTTTACGCTATTAATTCGGTCACAATATCCTCAATACTGGTCAAATAATGTCGGGATGAACTATCCAGCCACAACATCAATCTCCGTGTCACTCTTATTTGGGTTCCAGGTCATAGTGGCATTGGCAAGGATCGGCCCTTCACAGCTCACTTGCGAAAAGGGTAAATATTACTCTTGGAAATAGAAAGACAAATTTTTCTCAATTTTTTTGACGGATTCCAACCCTAGCGCAGGTTGAACCGTCTAATGGACTGTACTTTATCCGAGAATATATGGCCAACCTATAACAAAACCATTGTATTGAACTAGTCAGCAGACCCAGGCATGATATAGCCAAGTTAACTGCAATATCAATCAAAATACTTACTGCAGTAGCTGTAGAGACCAACATAAAAGGAAAACTGTAATTTACTTTTTCTGTAAACGTCCTGCCTTCCCCAGTTCTAGAAATGTTAAGCTTCGGAAAGGACTTCTAAGATGAAAGACCTTGTGTTATTTTTGAACACGACGGAATAGCTATAAAAAAAAGAGGCTGGGATGCGACCCACACTAATAACCTCCCATCCCGTCTGTCGATTTTTCTTGCTTAAAAGTTTTTTCTATATGTACTCGTATTAATTTTTACCAAATTGGAAAAACGGACTGTTGCATTTTTATATAAAAATTAATAAAACAATATTTTTTTAGGTTTTTATTTTTTGTAAAAAAAACTGTCAATTCGATTTTCTTCAAAATTTGACTGAATGTTGAAAACAATATTTCTTATAAGATAAAATAAGTTTGAAGCCTAAATTTTAAGTTTTTGAAAAGATATTTGAATCGATATTAAATTTTTACAAACTTTTATTAAATTTTTTTTAGATTTTTTTTTATAAAAAAACTGTCGATTCGATTTTTCTTAAAATTTTATCAGATGTCAAAAACATTATTCTCCGTTGTACAAAATTGTTTTGGAGATGAAATCATATTTTAGTCCTAAAATTTTGAAGGTGACAAATTTTTTTTTCAGGTTTTTTGATTTATAAAAAAAAACCATTAAATGGATTTTTTTTCAAAAAATATACTTCTTTGATATCACATTGCAATTTATGATATAAAATTTAATTCAAGTCTCTAGCGTTTTTAATTCGTAAGATATTTAGGGTTTTCCAAAATTTTCACCTTTTTTTCAAACTGCTATGGTAAAAAAACCACCAACGCAATTTTCTTGAAAGCCCTTTCTGCACCTTTCTGCATTATTATATGTATAACAAAATTTATTTGAAATCGATATCTCTTGTGGTTCTTGAGTTATCGACGACGAAAAAAACGTCTCGAACGTAAGGACATACGGACGTACGGACGTACGTACAAACGCACGCACAAACATCTTTCTAAAAATCTTTTATTTCGACTCTAAGAAACCTAAAAAGTTCTAAATGAAGCAAACATCAATAAACGGCAGCTCTTTGACACTTGATACCATATTATTGAAAAAAATGGATGCGTTCAGGCCTATGTTGGATATGCTATCCTGGATGAGTGTATTCGAGGTTTAAAATTATTGTAAAAAAGAGACTGGAATGCGACCCACACTAATAACATGCCAAATGTGCACGTCTTTGACTTTTCGACTGCCCCGGATTTACAACACACTTTTAAAAGCAGCGGTTACATTTCGACATCTTGCGTTTCGTTTACGTATGCGTGGCCACCAAACGTTGAAAAGTCAACTTATGTGTCCCAT
Source organism: Eupeodes corollae (assembly GCF_945859685.1). NCBI lineage: Eukaryota > Metazoa > Arthropoda > Insecta > Diptera > Syrphidae > Eupeodes > Eupeodes corollae. The sequence goes on from NC_079147.1 coordinate 64,518,192, forward strand.
AAAATGGACTTGGGACAACTCAGTTTCATAATAAAGTTTAATTATGACTGATTAAAAGCTGGTATTTCAACAGAACGTAAAATAAACAATATGGCGGCCAAGAGCTGTCATAATCAACACGTCAATATTGGAAAACCCTTTAATATATCCATTATTAAGTGTTTTCATATAAAACGGTGCTGCATGACATGAATACGTAGCAATAATGAAAAGTTGTATACTTTATGTGAACCTTATACAGTAAAACCCACTTGAGACAAACACCCGCTTATTTGAAACCTTTTTTTTCATATCCTAGTATTTGTCCACCAGTTACCAAATTTAATTAAACACTCCGATAAAGGAAAACTTACTCAAGTGAAAAATGCTGATGTCTAAAAAATATTTGTAGTTCAATTTTACGGTTTTCATTGATAATGAATCAAACAGAATGAAAAAATTGCTGAAGGCTTTAATGTTAATTACGAGAACTAAATTGGAATTTCTTATTATGTCTAGAGAATTCAAAAATTAAATCAATGTTTCTTGCAACAAATCTTACCTTTAAAGACTGTTTTTAAATGAACTTGAGTCGATTTTGTTTTCTCTTATCTGGATACCGCTTTAATGCATTTTTAATCAAAGATAACATTTTGACTTTTTTTAAGCGGGTCTTACTTCCTTAATAAAATCTAACATTTGCCTGTTCTCACTTGTATTTGACAATTATTTTAAAATATTCAACAAATAAAAACTTATATGATAACGCAATTTTGAATCAAAGCTTTGATTTTGGCTAGCACAAAAATTGTCCGCTCTCAACTGAAATGAAATATTTATAATTAAAAAAAAACCTTAATTAAAAAATCATATTGGACATGAACATCAAACAAAAACACAATACAAAAATCTACAAAAATTTATAAAACTCAAGGGGATATAATGTATGTAGGCAAAAACATTAAATTTCATTTGCCCCATAAGGACACAAAAAAAAAATAAAAACAAAGTTATATCAACCAAAAACAAACAAAAACAGAATTAAAAAATACGATTTGTTGAAAATTGCAAATGCAAATTTATATTTTAAATATTTTTTATTCTGAATTGCAACAACACACATTAAAAACAACGAAAAAGGAAACTAACAAAACAAAGTAATTAACTTCAATTCATATTTATATTGGCCAGCTCTTTTGTTTCCGCTCGTATCGGATAATGTTTGAAATGTGCAAACGTGATGAGTCCGTGAAAAAGTTGGCTATAAAAAAAAACTTAAATTTATTCTAGATACTTTTTCGTGACAAAAATTGTGTCATTTTTATAATCATTATTATTATTATATTTATTGTTGCAAAGATAATAAGAACTTTCATTGTGTATAAACAAAATCTCAAATGTTGAAGTGTCCTGAACGTTCATACTCCGATGTAGTTCAATTTAATTTTAATAAGTTTAGGTAAGTTTGGCTGGTTGAACGCGCCCTATTTGATGACAGATGCTTGAAATGTCATCAGTTAAAAATTAGCGACCTAATGAATAAATTAGCTAGCTTAACAGTCCATGAAGAACCAGGGCCTAGTGACTTACAACTCTCAGCCATTTCTGTATACGTGTAATGTTGTCAGAGATGGAAGGGACCTACAGTTTATATGAAGGGACCTAAAGTTACGTGGCACAGTTTAAAGTGCATAGATGGCTTTAAATGGACAAGTATTTGCCAACAATTGATTAATCATCAAATTGATCATGCTCTGTGATTGGTTAAAATTAAATTAAATTAGATTTTCTTCTTGTCTTTGTGGAGAAACGCATCTTTTTTAGTTTTACGTATAACAAAAGAAAGTGAACTTGTGTTTTCGTTTGAAGCAACTTTTATTAGTCTCACCTATCCTTTGTTTTGGAACCTTAAGAACACCAAATCATAGTCCAACATCTGTACCGATAGTTACAATGAAAAGCTAAATAGCTGTCACAACAAAAACCTAAAAGTTATTTTCCAAAGAATATGACGTTTCTGTCTCATTACAAATAGCGCTTCTCAATTTTATTTGTTTTATAATATATAAAAACAAAAAAAGTTTAGTTGCTTCACACGTTAATTAAACTGGGTTTTTTATAATTTAGTTTTCTTTTTCTTAGGAAAATATCTTACAAAAAATATGGCGTCAATGGCGGTTGGCTTCTAGAATTCGAATGAATTCATCTTCGTTTTTTTTTGGCTGAAGTTGGCTGCGGTTATTTTACTTTTACAATGAAGTTGGCTACAGTTTTATAAAGTAAGGCGTAGTTGCCATCGTTGAAGTGGAGACCAAGTGTAATGGTCTTCTCACACTTGGTCTCTTCAAACTATACTACAGTTTCTTTAAGAACAAATTTTTTATCAAAAAAGTCCACTTTAACAAAAATAAGAAAAAGTTGAATATAAACATATTGCAGGAATTTTAGTAATTTTATAACGATATAAAGGGTGATTAAATTTTAAGGACCAATGTTAAATGTCAAAAATACCCAAAATGAGATTTTGTCTGCATTACATTAACCATTTCTCAATTTCAGACTAATTCAATTTGAATAAGGAAAGGTACACAATCGAGCAACCCGTAAAAATTTGTCAGGCTTTGTTATGAAAATGGGCGCACAAATTAAAATTCATATCTTCAAATTCGCGTACAATTGGAAAAACCGTGCAAAATTGGGTCTGGAGGAGTAGGAAAATACCAGCTTGTACCTACTACAGAAAATATTGCTTCTATTCGCTATCGAGTGGCCGCAGCAATTGACTTGAAAACTAAAAGTTCTTGACCAATTCAAGCGTAGTCAATAATCAGAATAATATTAGGAAATGATCAATTTTCGAAGAAAATCGTCTTAAGTGATGAGGCACATTTTCAGCGAATTCGTCAAACTGCAGAATTTCTTTATTTTGGGCGAATAATAATCCACGAGCGATGATTGTCGCAAAATAAATGCACCCACAAAGTGTGACTGTTTGGTGCAATTTTATTGACTGACGGTATCATCGGGATACTTTTTTCCAAAATTAATGTGATGGTTTTCGCTGTCGTGAGATGTTAACAAAATGTTTATGGTCTTAATTTGAAGATATGGATGTGGACGATATGTGGTTTTAACTAGACTGTGCCACTTGCCACACAGCTAATGAAACAATGGCTCTTCTGCGCGACAAATTCAATGGCCGTGTTATCTCACGTGGTGGCAATGTCAGTTGGCCACCAAGATCATGTGATTTGACAACGTTAGTCCTCTTTTTTTTAAGTTTATTTAAAAGCGGAAGTGTACGGCAATATGCCAGCAACAATTCAAAAGCTAAATTATGAAATAATGCATGATATTAACGGCATAGAACCGCAATTATGCGTCAGTGTCATTGAAAATGTTGACCATTGTATGGGGTGTACCGCCAAGGTCACCTTGGCCATTTCAAAAATATTTTGTTTCACACATGATTGAACCATAAACAAAGAAGAAATTATAATTATTTAATAACTAATATGTGTTTTATTCAAAATTAACATCGGCCCTTAAAATTTAACCATCCTTTAGAGTAAGGACGGCAAATATAATCCACCCTTAACATTTTTTTTTAAATAAAACCATACATTTATGTCTAATTCATTTATTTTCTAACAAAACATTTTTAATTCAGCTCTTAAAATTTTTAACTTTAAAAAGAAACAACAAAAGGTTAAAAACAAAAACTTAAAGGAACTTCATAAATCATATTAAAAAAATTTGCTGCCAAATGGTCTTAAATATGGCCCTTTATAATTTGTTTTTAAATCATGATGTCACACATGTTAAGAAAATATGAAACACTTAATTACTTATTTAAGGTGGCGCTACAGTCCTGTATGAACTAGGGCCTCTCCCAACAAACTTCTCCATCTACCTCGGTCCCTAGCCAGATGTCTCCAGTTTCGTGTTCCAAGTTGGGTGAGGTCACTTTCCACTTTTGTGCGCCACCTGATCCACAGTCTTCCTCTACTGCGCTGTCCTGTGGGTGTGGATTCGAAGACTTTCCGGACCGGAGCATTGGTTTCCATGCGCTCCACGTGACCCAGCCATCTTAGTCGTTGCACTTTTACCCTTCTCTCTAAGTCTTCGTAGCTGTACAGCCCGTACAGCTCGTAGTTCCATCTTCTCTTCCGCTCCCCTTCGATTCATATGGGACCGTAGATCACACGAATAACTTTTCTCTCGAACCGACCAAAGCTGCTTTCATCCGCTTTTGTCATAATCCATGCTTCTGCACCGTATAGCAGGACGGGGATGATAAGGGTCTTATATCGCAACACTTTGGTCCTTTGAGAGAGGACTGTACCACTCAATTGCTTTCTTAGAACAAAGAAACAGCGGTAAGCAAGAGTTATCTTTCGTTTGATCTCAGCACTGGTGTTGTTTTCTGAGTTCATAGCGAAGCCTAAGCAGACGAAATCCTTGACTACCTCAAAGTTACGTCTGTCGATGGTGACGTTTTCACCAAGACGTCGGTGTTGTATGTCCTTTCTTGACGACACCATGTACTTTGTTTTGCATCTATACTCACATAAGCCCCATTGACATAAACGGACAAGTTTGGCAGGGGTGCCAAAACTAGATATGGTTCTATACAGCCCGTCCCTGCAGATGCTGGCACATGAGGAATTGAAATCGATGAAAAGATGGTGGATGTCGATTTGATGTTCTTGTTCTTTTTCCAGGATCTGCCGTAATGTGAATATTTGATCGACTGTGGACTTTCCTGGTCTAAGACCACACTGATAAGGACCTATCAGGTTGTTGACGATTGGCTTTAGACGTTCACACATTACGGCAGAGAAGATTTTAAAGGCGATGTTAAGTAGACTGATTCCTCTATAGTTGGTGCAGTTTATAGGGTCTCCTTTTTTCAGGATCGGGCAAACAATACTGAGGTTTCATTCATCGGGCATGTTTTCTTCCGACCATATCTTACAGATAAGTTGGTGCATGCTCCTAACCAAATTATCTCCAGCTGCTTTAAGGAGCTCGGCATTTAAGCCATCAGCTCCAGCGGCTTTATTAGATTTCAACTAAGATATGGCAATCTTTAATTCGTCGAAGTCGGGAAGATGGGATTGTTGGCTTTCGTCGTCTATGTTGAATGGACCATCCTGCCTGACAACGGAATTCGGTTCCTCGTCCGTCGCCGTTATACAGTCTGCAGTGGTTCCACTATGATGTTTCCACTCTCGTCCGTGCAGCCTTCGGTTCTAGGTTTATGTACCTGTGAATTTCGTTTCAGCTGTTCATAAAACTTTCGAACTTCATTCCTGCTTTTAAACCTCTCAATATCTTCGACCGCAAGCTTCTTATATCCTCTCATTTTCCTTCTGAGGAGTCGGTGTTCCTCTCGCCTCTTCTGCTCATAGAGCTCATGAGCAGCTCTCGTCCTTTTATGCAGTGCCGCTTTGCATGCCTTTTGTTTGGATGCATTTGCCTGCCGACATTCCTCATCAAACCAGGGGTACCTTGTTGGTGGCTGCTAGAAACCCGGCACATCAGAGGAGGCTTCTCTGATTGCATCTTTTCAATGTCGCCACTGGTTTTCGAAACATTGTGTTGGCGGCAGAGAACTTCTTGAGAGGTAACTTGTAACTCGGTCGGAGAAGGAATTGTTGATCTCTTTCGATTGTAGCCGTTCGACGTTGTACCTTCCACCAGCATCTTCCTGTTTTACCTTGGGTCTGTAGCTAAATTGGCTACAACGAGAGAGTGGTCCGAGTTGATGTTAGGTCCTCGGAAAGTTTGGATATCTAGAACCGTGTCTGGCGTCGATCGCAATATGGTCAATCTGGTTGACGGTAGTTTGATCGGGAGAACTCCAAGTTCCTTTGTGGATGTTGAGGTGTGGAAAACGTGTACTGGCTACCATGACGTTTCTCCCCGCAGCAAAATCTATGACGCTGAATCCGTTGTCGGAAGTGTTGCCGTGCAGGCTGTTTTTCCCGATTATTCCACCAAAGATGTCTTCCCTTCTTATCTTTGCATTAAAATCGCCCAGGACAATTTTAAAAATATTGGCTTCAAACTTATTTTATTCCACAGAAAATATTGTTTTCGATATTCAGTAATTTTTATATAAAAATCCAACAGTCCGTTTTTTCATAAAAAATAAAATCTACAAAAAATAGTACCCAAATTTAGTTCGAATTATTGATACGAGTACATATAGACAAACTTTTAAGCAAGACAAATCGACAGACGGGATGGGAAGTTATCAGTGTGGGTCGCATCCCAGCCTCTTTTTATTTTTGGTTTAACCGCGTGATGTATAATATCTTAGGTACTCTATAAAGACTATGTCTGACTTCAACACCATTTTTTAATAAAAATTGAATTGAGTAATATCTTTTAATTGGAAAAAGTAATACATTTTTGTTTGGAATATGTTAACAAATGAATGACCATTAATTCTTAATCAATTACTTAATGTATTTCAAATTAAAATTTAACCATGGTTCTGCTGACTTAATAAGCTGATTACTATTCCAAATTACTTAAAACTGAGTTCTTTTGTCCAAATTAATTCTCACACATAAAGTAGTAAGCTTTCAGATTAAATTCAATATACATATGTACATATATGTATATATTCATACTAGCTGCCCGGTACGTGCTTCGCTACGTACCTATAAGGCATAGTAATAAAAAAAATCATTATTAAGTTCATTTATTCAAACAAAAAAATATTTTAAATTGCTAGCTATTTAAAACTCCATTATATTTACATTATTATATTTATCAGACCATTGACTGTTCTCAATTCTTGAAGTGATTTTGGGCCATTGACGTTAACTAATAACAATCGCACATAAAAACACTCTGCAGTTTTTGGATGTACTGTATATATTCTCACAATAGCATCTGTTTGGAAAATGCCTGGATTGAAGACACATTCCATGTGTAATACTGGGGCACATCAGAATATAACAAATTTATCGCAAATGCATCAGTTTCGCATAATTTGAAAAAAGCGGTCAACATAGTCGCTGGTGGGTGTTCTGCTCTTTCCAATACATTTGCTTCATTAAAATAAATACGTTGACCATTCTCAAGATGCACAGCCAACTGAACAACTTCCGGATGTCTTTCGTGCATTGGAAACGACATAATCCTCCAGACAGCTTCATTACTACTTATATAGCGCCCCATTTGATACTGAGTAATTTCATCATTTCTATTATCACCAGTAACACCGAAATGAGCCATATCGCTTCCTTTATTTACATACTTGCAAATATATTTAATGGATTTAACTGAATTACAATATTCCACATTTATATGAGCATTGAATATTTTCGATAATAATGGACAATACGGAACCACCCAACGATTATCAACTTCAACGTCCTGATTACGCATTCTATTGGTTGCCGTTTTGCCATTATCATTAGGTGATCTACGTCGATACAAAGGATATCCGTCATTGCCAGTTACTGTGTTTAAAGTCAATTGCCTTGGGTATCGTTTCGAACACTTTCCATCAATCATACATATCGAATTCATATTTAGTTCACCGTACGGACCATGTATCATGTTTTTAACGACAACGTGAAATAACTCAGGATCGACAGTTTGATCAGGAACTTCAGCTGATATAACGTTATCGATTTGATCCGGAGTTATGTACCAGGCAATCCTCTTTTTTGCCATTCGATGGAGTACATATGGCAACGAACCTCTCCAAATACACATAATTTTATAATTAATCCATAAATGCTTTCAATTTTTGCCGAAAAAACACGTGCTGTAATGTCATGACGATCAGTTGTAGTCTGTCCTTCAAATAAATTGTTTTTGATGTCATACCACTTTGGATTACATGTAAATGTAATGAACAGATCCGGTCGACCTATTTTCGTACATAAGACATTGAGTCTTGTGCATATTCGTGCATATGCCGTGGGCTACCAATATACGACGATGGCAATATAGTTAAACGTCCAATGTTGTTAACATTAGCATCATTCATTATCGCATCCCGCAAATGAATATATTTCTCGGATCTTAATTTTGCTTGGTTGAAAGGAATAAAATTAAGACGTTCAGTTTCTATTTTGGCATACATATCAACGATGTACTGATGATATAGTTTACCACATCTCAAGATATAATTTTGTTCTTGTGGACGAACCATCAATCGATACGAATAAAAGTTCATGGCACTAACTTTTTTCTGTACATGTAGACCTGAAAATAAATGCAAAACCTGACATTAGAAAATTATACAAATGAAATGTTAACACAATGAAAATAGATCAATTATTCACCTGTTCGTGGATCAATCATTGGTATATTGATATGGTAGCCATCGTCACCTTTCCAAAGCAATATTGGGTATTGTAATGCATCGTAACTACGATGCAGTTCCAAAACACGTTGCAATTGATCATTTCTGCGATGAAGTACAATAATACGGGATCGAAACTGATCATCAAGGATAACAATTGTCGGTGCATTGAATCGCCTTGCATGTTCTCCAAAAGGTGTTCTATCAGCCCTTATTACAATTTTGTGAACTAATGCGTTATGTTGATGGAAAAACATTTGTAGCTCACGAATAATTTCTCGTCTTGTATTTTAAACAATTGCACAACGTTGATCCAATTCACCATTTTCATCACCAATAAAATAAATTTGCAAAAATTGATAATCAGCGTCGGGGTATGGCAATAACGAACCAGCTTGATGATAAATCTGGCCCTGAATCTGTAAAACATGTAAGCAATTTTAGGTAGATGTTGAATCAGAATTTTTAAGACTTTATGATTCAGATTGATATAAGCATGAAACAATCCTGTTGAGGTACATACTTACCTTAAAAGTCGGCATAAAATTATCTCTAATAATTTTAGTAGCACCAAAAGAAGTCATTTGAAATGAATATTACTCAAAAACTGCTTCGACGTTTGAGATGTCCCAAAAATAAATGAATACAATGGTTAAGGTGGAGTTTCCAATGTTGGCAATCTTACTTTACCATTAGCACAACACATGCCGGGCGTTTCACCTGGAAAGTTAGCCGCATCACAATGTGGACATATTGCGTCCATCATTCCAATGTATCCGTACATACTACTCGTATAATCAATCTGACTATTGTAAATAAAAGCAGCACGCAGCATTTCATCCAAAACAGCACGACGTATTCGTGATCGCCATGCAAGATTAAGTACAGGTACAGGGTCAACAGATCTATTCTGTGCAGTACGTTCACGCTGCGATGCATTAGCTTGTGTGCGTTCATCTGTAGTCTGAGACCGTCTTAATAATGCCACTTGATTTGCATTACGCGTTCGCCGGCCTATGTTTAGTCGTCTTGCTCGTGGCATTGTAACTTCACTTAATAATTCAACAATATTTTGGAAAATATAAACCCAACAAAGTAATAATTATCGCTTATAAAATGAAATGACATATGATCACATTAAATTTGTTTGACAATACTAACATTACTTTCTTCGATTGTTTTTCCAAAGGTTCAAATTGGCTTTTAAGTATTAGTATAAATTGTTTGTATATGGGAGTATAGAAAGGCGTTGGTTTTACACTTTCTCAAGATTTTTTTTTAAATTTTCTTTACGTACAAACCTTCTCTGGACTTCCACAAATAATTCAAGACCAAAATTAACCAAATCGGTAAAGGCATTGTTGAGTTATAAGATTACAACGAAAAGTGGCATTGGTTTTTATATATATAGATAAAATTTAAACATTATATTAAAAATGAAAATATAAAATAAAAAAGGGAAAATATCCTTAAACATTCTCCTGGGAGAAAGTCTAATTTGAAGAAAAAGAGTTTTCATTATAACACGAACCTATCTACATTTACAAAAATAAATACAGATTTTTAACTTTCACAAATTGTCAGCTGTCATACAATCAAGAAGACAATCCCATGAGTGCTTGTTAAAATCGAACAAATACTTCTTCATTAAGCTGAAAAAATATTATGCATATATGTATGTAGTACGCATAAATGCCAAAAGCATAAACGTCAATTATTAATAAGGGCGCTTTTACGGACAAGAGTGAATATTAAATTAGTCATGCAACAACTAACTCTTAATTAAACAGTGATTGATTGTTTTCTTTCTTGAAATGGTAAATTATTTGTGTTGTTTTAATATTTAAAAATAAATGTAATTCCATAGTTTAAAAAAAAATTAAAAATTGAAATATCAATAAATATCAAATTTTAGGGTGAATATTATATAAAAGTGGGTCAGATTTAACATTTAAATTTGTTGATACTATGAAAGGTCGCTTGTGTTGTGGCTACAAACTCACTTTCCAAAAATAATTAAAGATTTCAAAGTTTGACAGTTTGATATCGCCATTTTGTTTTTTTCTTCTATGCAAATTGTCACTTAAAACAGCGTCACACACAACTTTTCTTTTCTTACATAAATTTAGTTCACGGATAGTAGCCGTTTTGCTTACATTTAAACTTTTAATATAGATATTAAGGGATCGATTACACTGGTCAATACTTTTAAAAGTTTTAAAAGGATTAAGATGTTATGAATTCAAATCTACCCTTCAAATTTTTCTATCACATTGGTTTTTCAAATATGTGCATTTTCCAATGATAAATATGACCAGAAACGTCTTTTTAAGGCTAAGTTCAAACCTCAAATAAAACTTTAGTATAAAGTGTATGAAGATTTTGCAAATTACGAATCTTTATCTTTTAGACATATGTAGTTTTGAAAAACCCTAAATGAAATTGCTTTATATTTTTGAATATGTAATTCGTTTTAGAGTAAATTTTTAGTGTTCATACAGGGTTTTTTTTTAGTGACGTAACAAAAGTAGAGCGACAGAGACAGCAAACAACACCATATTTCTTGCTGCTTTTTTGACATTTCTCTTCAGTAAGGTTTGCCATTTCATGATGGAAAAATATACGAGCCAACAACGTGTTAAAATAATTAAAATTTATTACCGAATTCCATTAAGAGCACTACGCCCAATTTATGGTCGTCATAATCTTCCTAGTAGATCAAAATTTGAGCGTCTAGTGGAATTTAAATCCCCAGGCATTGATACAAAGAAGTGCACGTAGTGTCGAGAATATTGCTGCGGCTGGAGTTTCAGTTACAGAAAGCCCAAATGTGTCAAGCGTTGGGCATCTCTGTAACGTCTTTGTGGCGAATTTTACAAATAGGTTTTGGCCGCTTGACAACCAGAAGCGACGTATGTTCGTGACTTGGACTGAACAACAACTTGAAAATGATTCGCATTTTTATTGAAAAATCACCTTCAGCGATGAGGCTCATTTTTGGCTGAATGACTTCGTCAATAAACAAAATATACGGTATTGGTCAGCCAGCAATCCACATGAGTCATCACTGTATCCTTAAAAAATTACAAGCGATACACCGAATGTCACAATGAATTTATTGGAAACCACTTTTGGAGAACGTGTTATCTCACGAAATAGTCCAGTCGCTTGGCCGCCTCGGCCGTGCAATTTGACGCCTTTAGACTATTTCCTGTGGAGCTACGTCAGTGACGATTGATGAACTTCGTGCGAATATCGAACATGAAATTGCACCAGTATCATCCGATTTATGCTTGAAAACCTGCAAGCGTGCACGTGGTGTCCATTTTTTTCTTTATTAATTTACAGGCACTCAAGGGGTTATTAATACCCTTTATATGTTTAAAGTTTAAACACAGTGCGAGTATTAGGAAAATAGGGAAGAATTTAAGAGGAGATACCGACATTGGTCTTAAAGTTCTGAAAATCAAAATGGGAGGGAAAAAGAGAGTTGTCTAAAACATACCACATTCTCGGTGTGCGATTTAAGAAATAATCTCTATACTTGACAGACCGCCCGAAATTGAGCTCAAGGGTCAACACATGAGCATATCTGGAAGTGCAAGTATTTTGGCTGAATCGTTTAAGAGGTGAAATGCAACTGGCTAATTCGACAGAACATTGTCTTGTAAAAATATCGATAAAACAACGAAAGGCATGAAACATTGCGGCGGTGTTCTAGTGATGTAAATATATCCATTATAGTTCTATCGCCTATCATTTTTAAAGCCCTTTTTTGTATTATATCCAAGAGATTTAAACTTATTTTAGGGGCACCTGCCCAGATATGCGAATTATATTCAAGCTTTGGACGGATGAAGGCTTTGTAAATTACAGCCAGATCAGAAGGGGTGAACAGTTTCTTGCACCGTCGGAGAAATCCTAAGCATCTGGCAGCATTTTTGGCAATATCAAATATATATGATCGTTTCATGAAAGGTGATCTGTGATACACATACCGAGTACTGACAGTTGATTAGTTTCTTAGATGCAAGTGCCACTCATAGATAGTGGCATTGCGGGTGTGTTATGCTTTAACGACAAGAGACAGCACTGAGTTTTCGAAGCATTAAATTCTACACGGTTTCTGACTCCCCATTGAACCATGCTGTCAAGATCAGAATTTAATGAGCTTATCATACGCTGCCGTTTAAGTTCCACATCGGAAGGACAAGGATGGGAATCTAGAAACGAGTACGAAAAGCTGAGGGAACTTCTAATCCAACGAAGAAGAGATTCATCAATACCAAAAGCACGCATTTTTGATAAGAGAGCTTGGTGCCAAACTTTATTAAATACTTTTGAAATATCAAGTGCAATAATCTTACTTTATCCAAAATGATGTAAAGATTTGTTCCACTGTTCGGTGAGACAAACCATGAGATCACCAGTGGACCAATTGCTACGAAAGCCATACTGTCAGTCATTAAGAAGCTTTAGTTCTTCGAGATATTTCTTAAGCTGATAATTAATCAGCGTTTCCATGATCTTGAAAAGAAGGGACCTGAGTGCTATTGGATGATAGTTAGAGGGGAGTAGGATTCACCTTTTTTAGGGACAGGATGTACAAATTCTGTTTTCCATCCGCTCTGAAAGAGTAGGAAAGATGGAAAAGCTTACGCAGTGGTTTTGCAAGCGTTGAAAAACGCCTCTTCAGAACATTTGGAGGGATACTATCTGGACCAGCAGATTTATGTACATATGTCAAAGTCTTTCAGTACTATCGCAACTGCACGAGTGCGAAAGAATATTCGTCCCATTGAATCATTTACGCTCTCAAGAACAGGAGGACTCCGGTAGACGTGGTGTTTCGCACGTTTTTTACAAATGACAAGACATTTTTAATACCTTTGAATTTTAGGAAGAAGAAACTCCATAATAAATAAATATATCCTCAAGTAGCAAAACCAACACACTTAGATCAAATGATGGTCCGTTGTGCTACCACATAATGTGAAGAGAGAGCTTTGAAGCTTTTGTGACACTAGATGTCGGAATTTCTTAGATCACTAGAATCATTGCAGAAAAAGTTACCAAGTCGTCTTTGGAGACTTTGAGGTGATACGACAAGGCGTGAACATAGAAAGTTAGACACTGTCTCCTCTTCTTCTTTATCCATGCTATTCTGCAAAAATCGTTTGCAGGAACTCCAAGTCAAAAACCATGCCTACCCATTAAGCAGTGGTCTGTAATGACTCCGATAATATATCTAATCACCAATCTACCAACCGAAAGGTTTTGATTAAAGAGTTTAGCATCAAGCATTTTAAAAATTAGTTTAGTTTACCGACAAGTGGTTGTATTATAAGATCAATGACTTACTTTCTTCATGGTAACATCCTTTAGCATAAGTTTACACTTAGTTAGAGGTATACCGATGTTCGATTTGTTGCCCATTAAAGGTAAAGTTATTAGATTTTTTACAAGCCTGTCACCTATGCAATGTCCTGAAAGGCTTCAATGGCCCGACACGCAAATAAGTTAAATTTTGAACAGTTCCGACACCTACACAAGAGATGATCAGCAGTTTCGGGCTGTAAGTGAGATTATTGAGACAAAGTCGAATGATCTAATGGCAGCTTGACTTCATGAGACGAGGTGTTGGTAGTCGATATCGCGGTTTCTTTGATCGCCAAAAGTTATGCCTGGAAAACGCTTGACTGATTAGGAAGACAAAATAAGAGACTTAGGTTTAGTCCGTCGGAGTTCAAGCCTCTACCAATCCCGTACTCGATTCTGTCTAATATAAGAATTATTTACGGATGTATCCCAAACATTTTACGCCACCTACGTAACCTTATTGACCAGCTTTATTATTATTACATGTATGAAAAACGAAATATAGCTACTAAGATTTCCTAAACGTTAAATGTGAGAAATTTTTCAACCTATGAACATATTAGTGTACAACTTTAGTTGATATTTTTAAATATTCCTTTCCTATTTCCGCTTGAAGATTTGTATGTTCATCCCTTAAAAATAAAAACTTCTATCGGATCCTTTATGGGACTTGTGCACATTATGCATACTAGCTACTCGTACCTTCTAATTTGTATATTAACTAACAAATTAAAAACTGTATCCGATACTTTAAAGTCTTCTAATTACATTGTAATAACGAAAATATATGAAAACATGTCCTTACAATTATTTTGCATTTCCAACTTAATTATAATTTTGCTTTTCTCTTAGATGCAAAACACAGAAATAGTTACAGAAGGACCTCTCGCAAAGAATAGTTGAAGCATTACATTTCACATGAGTTACATGAGTTTTGAATTGTGTTATGCAAAAGACTTATAGAACCTTCATCAAAGTTCTTCCAAAACAATATCAAGATGGTGAATATAATAATTTAGAAAACTCTTATAGGGTACGAGTACACAAAAAGTTTGTCTTTCATCAAAATTTTAGTTCTGGAATTTACATACACGTAGTTATAGACGTACATAAGTTGTATTTGGAAACACATAATATTACTTCTTGTATGAAGTAGTGTGTGCTCCTTGTTTTTTAACAATCAAAAAGTTATGGACAATAAAAGTAAGATTATAAATAAATTGTTTCTTTTTTTAGAACTGAAATATAAAAATGTTAAAATAATAATTTTATAGTATCCGTGACGTGATGGTTAGTGTTCCAGATATCTTGGGTTTTAATCCGTGCTTGTGAGACATAAAGTTTTTTTTTTCTCAAATCAGCTGTTTGGATACGAAATATAAGCTGCTGGTGCCCTCCATCCCTGAAGTTATATTCGCATACAGGAATTGTTGAGAGTTGTTTTCTACGGACCGTTGTGCCATCTTATTTGGTATATTTAATTAAGATAATAATTCCGGTTTTTAAAACCGGAAAGTTTTCAACTTAAAGATTTTTGGCAAATTTAAGTTTTCAATGTAAATGTAGCCTCAAAGTAACTATTGAACTGTCACTTTCAAAGTAGTTAGTCAAAACAAAATGTATATGATATTGAAGTTTAATAACGTTAAACGTTTGCAATAATAGGTTTCAATTTCAATAGCCCATTATTTGGGAACCTGTTCCTTTTGACTTTTGGCATCTTTTTGAAATTCACCGAGTAAAAAAGACGGTATTTAATAATGTTGCATTTGTTGGAAAATTAAAGCACTTTTTGGTCGTCGTAAAGAACTTTCCCGTTTGGCATAATTGGAAGTAGTGGACAAATTCAAGCTGAAAAAAATAATGCACATTGGTTTGGAATGTCTGCACATTATAATGTATGAGAAATATTGAGCCTGGTAAAGCATTCCACATTCGTGTAGTGCGGCTAAAGAAAGAATCTCTGTACTTAACAGTATGTCCGAAATTGGTCTCAAGGGTAAACTGATGGGCATTTCTAGGAGTACGGGTATTACGGTTGAATTGTTTAAGGGGAGGAATGCAACTGGCTATTTTAATAGAGCATTGTATATAAAAATAGCGGTAAAATAACAACAGCCAAGCAAATGTCTCGGTAAGAGAACGATCTTCAGTCATTTTAAGAGCTCTTCTTTCAATTCCATCCAGAAGACTCAAGTAAGCTATTGGAGCACCAGCCCAAATATTAGTAATACACTCGAGTTTTTGACGGATAAATGTTTTGTAAATTATAGCCAAATCAGAAGGGGTAAGAAACTTGCATCGGCGGAAAAAACTAAACACTTAAGCAGCGTTTTTGGCAATGTCAAATATTTGATCACTCCACAACAAGTTGCTTTTGATACACTTACTTAGGGCTGATAGTTGTTCAGTCTCCTTGATGCAAGTACCACTCATGGAAAGTGGCATTGGGGGAGTGTTACGCTTTTGCGACACTAGACACAATTGAGTTTTCTAAGCATTAAAAGGTTTTTGATGATGATTGAAGATCAGAATTAAATGGTCTTATCATAGGCTGACGTTGGTAGTCTTTATCCGAAGAACAAGGATAACAATCCAAAAACAAATATGAAAAGATGAGAGTAATGTCATCCGCGAAACTATTAAGTGCGTTAGAAGTTTGAGAAAAAATGTCATTTTTAAAAATAAGGAAGAGCGTCGGAAACAAAATGGAGCCCTGGGGAACACCAGCGTTTATTTTGTGAATATCTATTTAAACCCATCCAACACTACTTAAATTGAACGCTCCAAAAGGTAATTTCTAACCCAACAAAGAAAAGATTCATCAATACCAAAAGCACGCATTTTCGATAAGAGAGCTTGCTGCCAAACAATATCAAATGCCTTTGAAATATCAAGTGCGATAATCCTACTTCCTCCAAAAGGAAGTAGGGATTTGTTCCATTGCTTGGTGAGCTAAACCATGAGATCACCAGTGGTTCTATTGCAACAAAGCCATACTGCCGGTCATTAAGAAGTTTCCATTCTTCAAGATATTATTTAAGCTGAAAATTGATCAGCGTTTCCATGACCCTAGAAAGAAGGGATGTAAATGCAATTAGACGACAGTTAGATGGTGATTAGGATTCGACTTTTTTAGGGACAGGCTGGAAAAAAGCAGTTTTCCAATCCAATAGAAAAGAGACCTGTAGAATAGGACAGAAGGAAAAGCCTACGCAGTGGTTTTGCCAACGTTGAAGAACACCTCTTCAGAATAACAGCGGGGATACTACCAGGGCCAGCGGATTTGTGAATGTCAAGAGCTTTAGAAACTGTACGAGTGCGAAAGAAGATTTGTCCCATAAAATCGTTTACGCTTTCAAGTATAGGAGGAGTCATTTCACTCATTGGCAGCATCAAATTAACAGCAAACTGTGCTGCAAGTAAATTGGCTTTATCAATCTTGCGTACGTAGGGAGTGTCATTGTAAACGAGCGTAAGAACTGACGATGACGTAGTGTTGCACACGTTTTTTTCAAATGACCAGAAATTGTTATTGCCTTTGGGACTAACTTACTTACTTAAGGTAACGCTACAGTTTTGTATGAACTAGGGCCTCACGCAACAAACAAATTGGGGGAGGTCACTTTCCAATTGTTCGTGCCACCTGATCCGCGGTCTTCCTATACTGCGCTGTCCTATGGGTGTGGATTCGAAGACTTTCTGGGCTGGAGCATTGGTTTCCATACGCTCTACGTGACCCAGCTATCTTAGTCGTTGGAATTTTACCCTTCTGGCTAAGTCAACGTCGCTGTACAGCCCGTACAACAGGTTGTTCCATCTTCTCCTCCACTCCCCTTAGATGCATTTGGGACCGTAGATCACACGAAGAACTTTTCTCTCGAACTGACCCAAATTGCATTCATCCGCTTTTGTCATAGTCCATGCTTCTGCACCGTATAGAAGGACGGGCGACACTTTGGTCCCTCGAGAGAGGACTTTACCACTGCATTGCTTTCTTAGCCCAAAGAAACAGCGGTTAGCAAGAGTTATTCAGCGTTTAATCTCAGCGCTGGTGTTGTTTTCTGCGTTTATAGCAGATCCTAGGTAGACGAAGTCATTAATTACTTCAAAGTAACTACCGTCGATGATGAAATTTTGACCGAGCGTGTACTTTGTTTTGCCCTTGTTAACCGTTAAACCTATTTTGGCCGTCTCTGCCTCAATACTCACAAAAGCTCCATTGACATCACGCTGAGTTCTTCCGATGATATCAATGTCATCAGGATAAACTAGTAATAGGACAGACTTTTGAAAGATTCACTATTCTTTTAAGTTCGATGTTTAAAAAATGGCATAACGGCACATCACCTTGTCTTAAACCTTTTTGAAATCGAAAGGTTCTGTTAAGGTGTTTCCAACCTTTATAGAGCAGTGTGAATTCTCCATGGGCATCTTGCACAAACAGACAAGTATGGCAGGGATGCCAAAAACCAGGCATGGCTTTTAACAGCTCCCTTTTGTAGGTGTTGCCATATGCAGCCTTGAAATCAATGAAGTGGATGGTGGTCGTCGATTTAATATTCTTGTTTTTTTTCCAGGATCTGCCGTAATGTGAATATTTTATAGACTGTGGACTTTCCTGGTCTAAAACCACACTGATAAGGAATTATCAGGTTTTTTACGATGGGCCCAAACAGTCACATATTACGGCAGGAAAGATTTTCTAAGCTATGCTAAGAAGACTGTTACTCTAAAGTTGGCGAAGTTTAGACAGTCTCCTTTTTTCAGAATCAGGCAGACAATACTGAGGTTCCATTAATGCATGCTTTCTTCCGATCATATCTTCCAGATAAGTTGGTGCATGCTCCTAACCAATTTATCTCCACTTGCTTTAAAGAGCTCGGCATTTAAGCCATCCGCTCCAGCGGCTTTGTTAGGCTTCAGCTTAGATATGGCAATCTTTACTTGGTCTAAGTCGGGAAGACGGGATTGTTGGCTTTCGTCGTCTATGTTGAATGGATCATCCTACCTGAAAGCGGAATTCGGTTCTTCGTCGCAGTTATACCGACTGCAGAAACGGTCCTTCCATATCCTCAGCATTGAATGCGATTCTACTATGATGTTTCTAATTTCGCCTCTGCAGCCGTGCGTCGGTTCTAGGTTTAACGACTTTTGGGTTCCGTTTCACCTACTCGTAATACTTTTGAACTTCATTCCAGCTTTTGAACCTCTCAACATCTTCGACCGCACGCTTCTCATGCTCTCACTTTTTCCTTCTGAAAAGTCGGTGTTCCCCTTGCCTTTTCTGCTAATAGAGCTCATGAGCAGCTCTCGTCCTTCTATGCAGCGCCGCGCCGCTTTTCGTGCCTATTGTTTGGCTGCATTTGCCTGCCGACATTCCTTATCAAACCAAGGATTCCTTGTTGTTGGCTGCTTGAAATCCAACACGTCATGGGATCTTGGCAATGTTGCCACTTATTTTCGATACATTGTGTTGGCGGCAGAGAACTTTGAGAGAGATTACTTGTAACTCGGTCTGAAAAGGATCTGGCGATCTCTTGCGATTGTAGCCGTTCGACGTTGTACCTTCTCCCAGCAGCTCCCTGTTTTGCCTTGGGTCTGGAAACCCGAAGTGCTTCCTTGAATACAACGAGGTAGTGGTCCGAGTCGATGTTGCAATATGGTCAATCTGGTTGACGGTCTGGATAACTAGAATTTCCTTTGTGGACACTGCTCATATGTTTTGTCTAAGGGCTCGAAGAACATAAAAAGAAATAAATTGGGTGGCACAACAGTCCGTTGGGAACTAGGGCCTAGTGACTTACAACTCTCAACCATTCCTGTGTGCGAGTAATGTTGTCAGGAATGGAACCTACAGTTTATGTGCCGAATCGGAACGGCTAATTTGAGAAAGCACTTTTACATGACAAGAGTTACTCTTGGGGAATTTGTCAATTCCTCGCAAGAGGCAGTACCCGTGAAAAGACTTTAGATGACATAGGCAGGGATCGAACTCAAGACCTCTGGCATGACAGTCCAACGCCCTAACCATCATGCCACCTATAGCTCAAGACTTGTTGCATAAGTCTGGCTCCAATGACAAAGCCACATCCAAAAAAGCGCTGTTGGTTTTCGTGGTAGCAGTCACCATAGTTGATATATAGGTCCTCCGCTAATTCTTCGGCCGCACGTGGTCTGTTAAGGGACCTAACATTCCACGTGCATATCCGAAGTTCGTTGTCCTTTATTCCTTTGCGTAGGTTGTCAACAGTAAATCCGTCCGTATCCGAGGCTCCCCAACGGCACAACCTCCAACCTAGAGGGCCAGAACTTTAGTATAACTCTAAGGACGCGAAGCCAGATAAACCGTTCCTTAAAGGCTTGGGATCCGGCTAGGTCATAGAAGCCCTATAAAGGTGTTCACTAAGTAGTTCAACCTAATTGGAATTGTAGACGTCTAAATAAGGAGAGTTGCCTTATTGAAAACACCCCCCCCCCCTCTCTCGTTTGTTTCCACCAAAAACTTCCCACTATGGTTGGACAGAGGTGGGTTTTGAGAAAAACCTGTGGACACTTGTGTCCTCTTGAATGCAGATATCTTCCATTTGAACCTCAAAAAATGACCGCCTTGAATAATTCTACTGCTAGTTATTTTCGACACTAGTGTCAAAATTTACCCACGGTAGAAAATTTAACCAACATTTAAACGCAGTTCACAAACTTTGAATGTTAAGCCAGTTACGAGAAAAATAATAGTGAAACCATTTTAATGACAGAGGGTAATTCATTTTGCAGTTTTAAGTTTCTAGCGCTACTTCTTGACATATGTCAAACTCGGCTGTTATTTAAAGTATCATAATATTAGTAAAATATTTCTTATTTAGGACACATTTCATGAGATTTACCTTAAAATATATTAATTTGGGATCGTATTGATTTGTATCTCATTAAATTCAGAATTCAAGTATTTTATTGCCAGATATTGGCAGTTTTTGAAAACGTCATCAAAACTCTATTTTGGAAATTTCCAACTTCAATCTCAAAAAAAACACCTACTTAATAGTTCTTTAACAAACTTTCACCCTTCTCTTGATTCTCATCTCTTGATCATAGCCTTAAAGTACCTCATCCTTGGGGCAGTAAAAACCTTGCTTCTTGAATCGTATAAGACTACTGAACTTAAGGATACAAAAATATGAAAATTCAACTTATTAAATTGACAATTATTATAAGAACTAAAAAAGGAATCATTATCCACCCACCATTAAGCACAAGATTATTGACATAACGAACTATTTAAAAGGAGAAAAAAGGTCCTTCAATGAGTCCCGCAATGACTTAAAGCACAATGGAAATCAGTTAAATATACAAAAGTTAAATACACAAATGAAATTGGCTGGAAAAGAGTCCTCTGACTCTGGCGAGAACTGGAGATGAAGAAAAGCAGAAAAAAGTAATCAATCCTTCTTTTGGCAAATACCTACCTTATGCTCTCAATTAAGTCATAGCTACGTGATTCTTCTGTGATTTATATATTTTATATGTGTGTGTATAGAACAAAGTGCATTGAAAAAACATAAAAAGAGGAAGAGAAAAAGAAGGAAATAATAGAAAATCAACAAAAATCTTTAAGGTCCTTAAGGGTTTTATTTTAAATGTGTTTCCTTTTTTGTACCTTTTTTTGAATTGTCCTCTGGAAGTGTTTTAAATTTAAGGGTATTTTAAGGATCTAATCATATAACTGCATTCTTTTTTTTCAAAACTGTGCACACTCTAGAAAATCAAAACTTTCATTTTAAAAATCCTCATACCTCTCTAATGATGAACGATGATGATGGAATTTTGAAACTTTACCTTCTAAGCAAACATTAAATGCAGTGTTCTAAAAGCTCTTCGGCCAATGGAGGTCATTGTGCACTTTATTGGAGCAGCAATACCCATGTAGAATATGGTTAGGAATTTGAGAAAGCTTGGTTTCTTATTTAGCCCACAAAATGCGTTGTGTTAATTTCTGTTTTCGGAATCCAAAGTGAAATATTTTGAATATTCATATTATTATGTGGCTTTTTTATAGGTTTTGTTATTTTTTAAAGCTTAAAATCTGAAAATAGCCCAAAGGATATCCCAAGTGGGAATATTTGCTTTGGAGAATTTCATATTTCATGGAATACTAATGCTATGCAGATATTATCCTTACCCACTTTTGAGCTTCTCGTTATCTATAGTTAGGTTTGTTTAGCATTTGTAAGTTTCGTTTCCGGGTATTTTCTTTAAGGATATTACTAGAAACTGGTGCTTAAAATATTTGTGATATTGTACCGACTTTTCCTCTGGTCCTGGATATAAACTGAATTTCAAGGGACAAGGATTTTTTCTGTTAAAATGCTAATTATATTATTATTATTTAAGCGATTGCATATTTTACAACTTTCATAAATTTATTCATGTTTTTGTTTTTAGTTAAAAATCATGAAATTGTTTTTGCCAATTGAGCATAGATTTTGTAGTAGTTTTGTAGTTTCGTTTACGACTTTTTTATCTCTTGGAAATCCGAGTCAAAGGGGTTGCGACCCACACTGATAACTTCCCATCCCATCTGTTGATTTGTCTTGCTTAAAGCTTTAACAAAATGTTCATAACAATCTTTTGTGTGCGATAAATAATTTGAAGTCACTACCTTTCTTTGATCTCTAAATACTTTATTTGAAAACCATTTCTTATCGGTTTTATGTTGTTTTTGTGTTTTGTTAAAAAATTGTTGAGTTTTTCTAAACATTTTAAAATAAACACACACTCAAGGGGTATTACTACCCTTAATATGCAGAGGCACAGTGTGAGCACTAGGAAGAGGGAAGAGGAGATGTCGGTGCACATTGGGTTTGAATTCCTGAATATTGCAATGACTATTAAAGACAGAGAGTGTTAAGGCATTCCACATTCGCGTAGTACGGCTAAAGAACGAATATCTGTATTTGACAGTGTGACCGAAGTTGGGCTCGAGGGTATACTGATGAGCATTCCTAGAAGCGCGAGTATTACGGTTGAACTGTTTAAAGGGAGGAATGCAACTGGCTATGTCACTAGAGCATAAGCCGTTAAAATAACGGTAAGAAAGGGTCAGACAAGAGACCTTACGACGATGTTCAAGCGAAGTAAATGAACTTATGATGATATTATCATCTATCAATTTAAATGCTCTACGTTCAATACTATCCAAGAGGCTTAAGTAAGTTGCGGAACCACCAGCCCAGAGATGTAAGTTATACTCAAGCTTTGGAAGTATGTAAGTCTTGTAGATAACAGCCAGATCAGAAGGGGTGAAATATTTCTTGCATCGCCTAAGGAAACCCAAACACCTTGCGGCATTTTTGGCGACATCGCGTATGTGTTCATTCCACAAGAATGGTGACACACATACCGAGAATATCGAGGTGTTCAGTTTCCTCGATGCAAGTGCCATCCATGGATAATGGCAATGGGGGTATATCTCGCTTTATCGATACAAGACAGCATTGGGTTTTCGAAGCATCAAATTGCACCCGGTTTTTTAACACATATTGAACAATGCTGTTTAGGTCGGAATTTAATGAGCTTATCATATTTTGTCGTTGCAGTTCCACATCTGAAGAAGAGGGATGTGAGTCTGAAAACGAATATGAAAAGCTAAGAGTAATATCTTCAGCGAAACAATGTATTGGATTAGATGTTGCCGACAGAAGATCATTAATAAAAATGAGAAAGAGTGTTGGAGATAGAACAGAACCCTGGGGCACACCAGCATTTATTTTATGGTTTTCAGACTTGATTTCATCCAATACTACTTGTATTGAACGATCCGAAAGGTAATTGCTAATCCAATAAAGAAGGGATTCATGAAAACCGAAAGCATGCATTTTCACACTATCAAATGCTTTTGAAATATCAAGTGTGCAATAGTCTTACTTTCTCGAAAACGATGTAAGGATTTGCTCCACTGTTCAGTGAAATGAACCATGATATCACCAGTGGACCTATTGATACGAAAGCCGTATTGCCGGTCATTAAGAAGCTTTCGATCTTCAAGATATTTCTTGACCTGATAATTAATCAGCATTTCCATGACCTGGGAAAGAAGGGACGTAAGTGCAATCGGTCGGTAGTTAGAGGGTGAGGAAGATTCGTATTTTTTGGGAATAGGCTGGACAAATTCCGTTTTCCATCCGCTCAGAACGAGACCTGAGGAGTAGAACAGATGAAAAAGCTTACGCAGTGGTTTTGCCAGCGTTGAACAATATCTCTTCAGAACAATAGCGGGGATACCATCTGGACCAGCGCATTTATGTGTGTTTAGATCTCTTAGGACTCTTGTCACAGTACGAGTGCGAAAAAAGATTAGTCCCATAGAATTACTAACTCGCTCAAGCACAGGCGGAGTCATAACACTCACTGGCAGCGTAGAATTGGCGGCGAACTGCCTAGCAAAGAAATTAGCTTTCTCTAAAGAGCTAACAAAAGGAGTGTCATAAACAACGAGCGTAGAAACCGAAGAAGAGGAAGAATTCCTCATGTTGGGACATTGCAGTATTTTTTGCCGTAAATTTTGGTCAGTATTTTGATTTCAAAATCTATTTTTGTTAACGAGATTTTCGGATGCCTTGGCAGGGTCCGTCTTATCTTCTGCCTTACCCCGGTATATCGTCTCTGCCGGGGCTGACCTCTTTTTTCCGACCAACTCGTGGGACCAACATACAAGACACTTAAACAAAATGGACGAAATAGACATGACGAACGTAGAACCCTACACAGACTTGGAGGATGAACTCTTGGCCTCCAGCCAGGAGACTTTGAAGGGTAGCTCATATAGCGCTGCTAGTTCCAGCACTTGTGAGCAACCCAAAACCACAGGAAGTATAGGCAGTGCTATTGATAGCACTCCTATACTTCCTAAACAGTATACAAAACCGAAACCCTCGAGTAGCAGTGCAACTCGAGGAACCAAAAAACCATCAGAAGGCGCTCTTCTCAGGAACCGCTCCAAAACGGTTTCTCACATTCTTGCCAAGATTGTCAAAAATGAAGAGACCGGAGTAATTCATGAGAGGGACGCCCAAGATAAAATAAAGTACCAGAAGGTTGTTGATGAATACAACAATCTTCTGGCCAGCCGAGAAAAGGCCGTTAACGAAACAGATCTCAGGTAGAGATCTGGACGTCTCAGAAAAAAAGCAAGCTTGACAACAGTGAAAGCACCATCTTCTGGAGCAGTGCAAATGCGTACTCTTAGTGAGGTTGTCAGGGATGACCTCCACGTAGCAGTTGTGGATGAGCTCTCCACAAACAGCAAAGGTCTGCTGAACGTGTGGAACTCTATCGAGGGCAAGCTCTCTGAGATATTGTTTTCATATAATATATCAAACAGTGAGGGCCCCTACCCTAGTTTTGACTCTGGCGAGATGCTCAGGGGGCATAGGGTAATTAAGTGTGCGGACAGGTTTTCTAGGGATTTCCTTAGTGAAAGCATTGCTAAGGTAAGCAATGACTGGGAGGGCTTGAAGCTCAAGCTTATACCAGCTAAGGACATCCCTAGACAACCGAAGGCTCGCATTTGGTTGCCGCTCATGAGCATAAAGCCAAGCGGACAGGACTTGATGCACGAATGGACTGTAGTTAAGGCAGAAGAACCGCAGAAGACCAGCGCCTCTTACCTTCTGAGGATTAGCGAGGAGAGCCTAGGGGCTCTCGAAAAGGCCGAATACAAAAGCAGTTTTTGACATAAGGAATGCCAAAATTAAAATTCTGCAGAGTCGGGGAACAGACACCGACAAAACTGAGGACAACGTCGAGGTTGACGATGTTATAAGCGGAGTCGAGATCCCCAGTTAGTTGCCGGGCCCCAGCTCTGCAGCTAAAAATAATTAAAAAACGCGCTGAAGGTCATCCAGATTAATCTGAAGCACTCTAAGTGCGCTTCTGATAATCTGAGAGTTTTCCTTAGGGAGGAAAACTTCGACATTGGCGTTATCGAAGAACCGTGGATAAACGGCCTCTAGGGGCGAGGCCTTCAAGACAACCTCTTTTATAAAACCGCAGATCAAGACCAAGGTAATCCCAGAACTTGTATTTTAGCTAAGAAACATTCAAAAGGTTTTTATGTCCAAATTTTAGCACTCCCGATCTGACAGTTGTCAGATTTGAAGATAAGAATAAACAGGGTTTGCTGTTGGCATACCCTTTGGGGAAGTTCTGTGATCAATAATATGACCATTTGTAACAGAGGCAATACTCCCACTTTCGTCTTTCCGAGCTCGGAAAATTATGATGGAGGATGTTCTTGATGTTACTTTAGTAAACAACCGTAATTTATTGGTGGAGAATTTGAGAGTTTCCCCTTTGAATTCGTTTTCGGATCATAAGTGGATTCTTTTTCAAATTAATTTCGAGTCGAAAAACCCTCCGCCTTACAGAAATCCCAAAAGAACTGACTGGACGAAATTCAGTCAAATTGCTAATTCCAAACTAAGCAACTTACCGAATCTCACTGAATCGATAGGAGACCTTGAATCAAAGGTGAAAACCTTTGAAACTTCTTTAAGTAAAGCTTTTAGAGTCTCTTGCCCAGTTAAATATAGCCGTAAAACCCTTCCTTCTTGGTGGAATGAAGAACTGTCTAGTCTTAGGAAAATGACGTGGACAATTTTCAATATCTGCCACAAACATAAGTTTTACAAACCGTATAAGGATTCTTTTAAAATTTACAAGCTAGCCCTGTCATCAGCCAAAAGACAAGGCTGGAGAGAATACTGTCGATCAATCGAAGACATAAAGGACTCCCCAAGGCTCAGCAAAGTTTTATCGAAGCAACATTGTAATCCTTCATTTCTAAAAAATCCCGATGGAACCTGGACAGTGTCTCCAGCCGAATCTCTTGAGCTACTGATGAAGTCGCACTTTCCGCTTTGCGAGAGTGATAACCCCGAATCGCTTGAAACCACAGATTTAAACGTAGCTCATGTGGAGGAAGTCAATTCCGTTATAACGAGAGAAAATATTTTGTGGGCCATCAACACTTTTTCTCTACATAAATCCCCAGGCATGGATGGCATACCGCCAGTTATACTTCAAAAGTTGCATGCTGTGGCAGCTCCATGGCTGGAACAAATTTTCAAAGGATGTCTCCTTCTCAAACATGTGCCCATGTCGTGGAGACAGGTCAAAGTAGTTTTTATCCCGAAAGTGGGTAGGCGAGGTCACGGATCCGCGAAGGATTTCAGACCAATAAGCTTAACATCTTTTGTGCTTAAAACCTTGGAGCGCATTCTTGATCACCATATTAGAGAAATCCTAGTTGGACGACCTCTCGAAAGCTCTCAGCTTGCTTATCTTAAGGGCAAATCTACGGAGACTGCCCTCCGTGAGGTAGTGCGTATTGGGGCAAACAATCCATTATAAAGAATTTACTCTTGCCACCTTCCTAGACATAGAAGGTGCTTTTAACAACGTCCTTACCGAATCCATAGAAAAATCGCTCGTTAAGTTCGGTGTAGAAGATTTCATTCCAGAATGGATTATTTCCATGCTCAGTGGTAGGAAGATTCGAGCCACTCTAGGCAATACAATCGCAACAAAACACATGAGAAGGGGAACACCCCAGGGTGGTGTCCTTTTGCCTCTTCTTTGGCTTCTGGTCATGGATGATGATTTGGTGCTATTGGTGTCAGGAAAGTACACGGAGACAGCTTTGAAGAAAGTTAGCAACTGGGCCACGAGTAGTGGACTAGGAGTTAACCAAAGTAAAACTGAACTATTGCTCTTTACCACCAAAACTAAAGTACCTCCCTTCACACTACCTCGACTCAACGGTCAAATCCTATCATTGTCTTCCAGTGCAAAATAATTGGGAGTTATACTCGACCCTAAGCTAAACTGGAAACTAAATATTGAAGTACGGGTTGAGAAGCCCTGTGTTGCCTTCTACGCCTGCAGAAAAACTTTCGGCAAAAAGTGGGGACTTCAGTAGTAGTAGTAGTACGTCCAATCTTAACATATATGGGTCGATTGTGTGGTGGCCTGCTCTTAGCAAAGCCTATAATATTGATAAGCTAAAGAATGTTCAGAGAACAGCTTGCGTGGGCACCACAGGGGCCATACGTACCTGCCCAACGGACGTCTTAAACGTTATTTTGTATCTTCTACCAATCGACCTTTTTATTAAATACATAGTACATACCTAGTCATTATCTCGGTAGACACTACCTACTGCACTCCTACTTTGAACATTAGTAAGGGTTTTAAGGTTATTTTAACATCCAGAGAAGATTGGGAGGATGATATCGTGTCGATAGGTTTCTACACAACCATCTTTACTGACGGCTTAAAGATGGAGTGAAGCGGAGTTGGTTTTGGGGTCTTTTCTGAGTCCCTAAATGTAGCTAAATCCTTTAGGCTTCCTGACTTTGCTAGCTGAACTGCTGGCAAAAAGGGAGGCGTGTAAGATACTAAAACAAAGCCCAACAGACAGACAGTCAGGCAGCTCAAAGCCATTAACTCGGCCATATCCTCATCTAAATTGGTCCAGCAATGTCGCGATGAGCTTGCGAAACTGAATATTAACCTCGGTGTCACCCTGATCTGGGCTCCGGGCCATAGTGGTATCGTGGGAAATGAACGGGCTGACGAGCTAGCCAGGCAAGGATCGGCCCTTCATAGCTCACTTTCGGAAATGGTTAACATTCCTCTTGGCGCTATGAAGCATAAAATTGTTTTTATCTGCCAAACTGAATCAAACCGAAGGTGGAGCAATTTACCCGACTGCATTATATCTAGGAAGATATGGCCCACCTATAATAAAACCCGTACAAACGTTCTTCTATGCAGGCCAAGGCAAGACATAGCCAGGATTGTTGTGGTTTGTACCGGACATTGGCATATAGGAGCTCATGTAGAGAAGTTGGGTATCTCCTACAACACCTTTTGCCGGAGCTGTAGTGACCAAAGAGAAAGTGAAACGATAATCCATTTCCTCTGCAAATATCCTGCTTTTGCAAACACTAAAATGAAATACTTTGGAAAAGCATTCTTTCACGAACTTGATGAGCTATCTGAGACAAAGGTTAGAGACCCAATCTTTTTTCTCAATGCTACAAAATGGCTCTATCATAATCGCTATGAAGCTTCTCTATAAATCTATCACTTTCAATCAAAGGGCGAACGAGTTTTTGGTATAAAAACGGCGCACTACAGCGCTAATTGGATCTTAGGCTAGGTTGCCTTGAGATCGCCATTTCTACCTACCTAAAATTTATAAATGTAAATTTTAATGTAATAATTTAGACATAATCGGCAGACCGCTTTAAAGCCAAGCTTGTACTTATATGTTGAAAAAATAAAAATAATAATACTAATAATTTTTTTGTCAAGAGTAATAAAAAATTATGGCTTTTTATGCAACAAGCATTAAACTCATCATTATATACATCCACATATACACTAACACACACAAACTTATCTAAGACGAAAAGAACTTCACCTGAATTTCTCAAAATAAGTCCTTTGATCTGTAAAGAGTATCCGTTAAAAAATTTCCATTTTCCGTTTTGCAAAAATACAGGACATGAAAAATGCATACAGTGCGCATCTAAGCTACAGCAACAAAAGTGAAGGATACTAAGGATATCGCTTTATCTACTGAATATAAATTGATTCTTATAGGAAAACCTATTGTATTCTTAAGATAAAAGTACCTACTCGAGTACTAACAACAGTTTCCCAAAAAGGAGAAAAGAGACGCAAATTTTGTTGCTTGCAAACTTTAAGCGAACATTTAAATTCACTTTTAGTGTGGTAAGCCAACTGAAATTAGGCAAAAAGCCAAAAACTTTATTCGGAATTATGTACATACCTACGGAAACACCCTCGCACTTATATGCACCTTAATTGGTTTCGGTTTTTATGTCATACCTTTCAAGCCACGCGGTAATAGATATGCAAACGAAAATGCTTCCTTTTTAGTTTGTGTTGTTTTTGTTGTTTGTTTATTTTTCAAATATTCCTACAAAAATACATACATATATATTAGTATAGGTATAGTATGCAATGCAAGTGAGGATGTGCTTCATATTGCAACAATTTAATGCCACATAAAGCGCGCAGCACATGCAAAACTTTCTCTTAGAACGAAATTGTTCACTGTGGCGTATACGTAACCTCCAGTATAGTAAACGGTGATTTTTTAAGAGCTTGAGAACTTTAAAAAAAAAAAAAACGCATAAAATTTTCAAAATCTCATCGATTCTTTATTTGAAACGTTAGATTGGTCCATGACATTTACTTTTTGAAGATAATTTCATTTAAATGTTGACCGCGGCTATGTCTTAGGTGGTCCATTCGGAAAGTCCAATTTTGGGTAACTTTTTCGAGCATTTCGGCCGGAATAGCCCGAATTTCTTCGGAAATGTTGTCTTCCAAAGCTGGAATAGTTGCTGGCTTATTTGTGTAGACTTTAGACTTGACGTAGCCCCACAAAAAATAGTCTAAAGGCGTCAAATCGCATGATATTGGTGGCCAACTTACCGGTCCATTCCTTGAGATGAATTGTTCTCCGAAGTTTTCCCTCAAAATGGCCATAGAATCGAGAGCTGTGTGGCATGTAGCGCCATCTTGTTGAAACCACATGTCAACCAAGTTCAGTTCTTCCATTTTTGGCAACAAAAAGTTTGTTAGCATTGAACGATAGCGATCGCCATTCACCGTAACGTTGCGTCCAACAGCATCTTTTAAAAAATACGGTCCAATGATTCCACTAGCGTACAAACCACACCAAACAGTGCATTTTTCGGGATGCATGGGCAGTTCTTGAACGGCTTCTGGTTGCTCTTCACTCCAAATGCGGCAATTTTGCTTATTTACGTAGCCATTCAACCAGAAATGAGCCTCATCGCTGAACAAAATTTGTCGATAAGAAAGCGGATTTTCTGCCAACTTTTCTAGGGCCCATTCACTGAAAATTCGACGTTGCTCGTTAGTAAGTCTATTCATGATGAAATGTCAAAGCATACTGAGCATCTTTCTTTTTGACACCATGTCTGAAATCCCGCGTGATCTGTCAAATACTAATGCATGAAAATCCTAACCTCAAAAAAATCACCCTTTATATTCGAGTGGGTGCAGAAAATTCGTTCACATCAAACCCTAAACTTTAAATGGAAACACATCTGGGCTGTTATAGAGGTAGTTGGTGTGTTGAAATAGAGAACTATTAAATTTATTTGGCAACACCATGTTTTTGTTGTTGTTTTGCATTTAGGCGTCGCTCGTTTACAAAACAACAACAATAAGAGTAACAAACAAATAAACATGATGTGTATTTTTTGTATTTTAATTTATATGAGCACCCAAAAAAAAGACGTAGCGTCGTCGTTCGGTGGTGGTGGCGGTGGTGTTGGATTTATTCTTCGTCGATTATATGCAAACGCTTTTTTATGTACACACCCCAAGCTCACACTAGGGGTACGTCTAATGAAAACGTACATACCCGCCGCCGCCACCACCGTATCGTACTCTGTCAGATGAATATGTGTCTTTTGGAATCCTGTTTTTCTTTTCAACGTGGATCGTAAATCTTTCACAAAGTGATGTATAACATGGTGAGACAGATGTGAAGATTCCTTATAGCGAATTCCAAAATAAAATGTCTGAGTTTTTATTCTTCTTAAAAAAAAAAGGAAAAACAAAACGAAAGACACAAGACCCATCATCATATTCAACCTACATACATTTTTGTTAAGTCTTAAAGTATCCAAAACTTTAATTCAATTTTATTAATACGCTACGTTGCAAACTATTTAATTTTTAGCAACACGAGTGTAAAAGATACAATTATTCTTCGTATGCTGGGGTATTGTGATGAAGTTTTACACGTTTTGAGTGAGGGTAAAAGATTTATGTGTGCACACATGGTTCTAGGGTATTTATTTCATCCCCAATAGAAATTGTTTTTTGATGATGAGTGAAGTGTATTTTAAAGAAAGAAATATTTCATGTGCCATAATATTTTTTGTATATATTTGGGTTTGTTACAATTTCTCAAATACATTCTTGATGTTATGAATACGTCATGTGAAGGTGCATTTTGAAACACTTACTTACTTACTTAAGGTGGCCCTACAGTCCTGTGTGAACTAGGGCCTCACCCAACAAACTTCTCTATCTAGCTCAGTCCCTAGCTTGATGTCTCCAGTTTCGTGATCTAAGTTGGGTGAGGTCACTTTTCACTTGTACGCCCCATCTGATCCGCGGTCTTCCTCTACTGTGCTGTCCTGTGGGTGTGGATTCGAAGACTTTCCAGGCCGGAGCATTGGTTCCCATGCGCTTTACCTGACCCAGCCAACTTGGTCGTTGGACTTTTACCCTTCTAGCTAAGTCTACGACGCTGTACAGCCCCTACAGCTCGTCGTTCCATCTTCTCCTCTACTCCCCTTCGATGCATACCGGACCGTAAATCACACGAAGAACTTTTCTCTCAAAGCGACCCAAGATGCTTTCATCCGCTTTTGTCATAGTCCATGCTTCTGCACCATATAGCAGGACGGGGATGATAAGGGTCTTATATAGCAACACTTTGGTCCCTCGAGAGAGGACTTTACCAGTCAATCGCTTTCTTAGTCCAAAGAAACAGCGATTAGCAAGAGCTATTCTGCGTTTGATCTCAGCGCTGGTGTTGTTTTCTGCGCTTAGAGCGGAGCCTAGGTAGACGAAGTCCTTGAGTATCTTAAAGCTACGTCTGTCGATGGTGACGTTTTGACCAAGACGTTGGTGTTGTATGTCCTTTCTTGACGCCAGCATGTACTTTGTTTTGCCCTCATTAACCGTTAAACCCATTTTTGCCGCCTCTGCCTCAATACTCACAAAAGCCCCATTGACATCACGCTGAGTTCTTCCGATTATGTCAATGTCATCAGCATTGGACAGACTTTTGAAAGATAGTGCCTCTAGTGTTGACGTGTGAGCTCTGCACTATTCTTTCAAGCACGATGTTAAAAAAAATCACATGACAGCGCATCACCTTGTCTAAAACCTTTTTTGACATCGAAAGGTTCTGTTAAGTTGTTTCCAACCTTTATGGAGCAGCGTGCATTCTCCATGGTCATCCTGCACAAACAAACGAGTTTGGCAGGGATGTCAAAACGAGACATGGCTCTCTACAGCTCGTCCCTGTATATGCTGTCACATGCGGCCTTGAAATCGACGAAAAGATGGTGGGTGTCGATTTGGTGTTCTTGGGTTTGTTCCAGGATCTGCCGTAATGTGAATATTTGATCAACTGTGGACTTTCCTGGTCTAAACCACACTGATAAGGAACTATCAGGTTGTTGACGATGGGCTTAAGACGTTCACACATTACGGCAGAGAAGATTTTATAGGCGATGTTGAGTAGACTGATTCCTCTATAGTTGGTGCAGTTTACAGGGTCTCCTTTTTTCAGAATCGGGCAAACAATACTGAGGTTCCATTCATCGGGCACGCTTTCTTCCGACCATATCTTACATATAAGTTGGTGCATGCTCCTAACCAATTATCTCCAGCTGCTTTAAAGAGCTCGGCATTCAAGCCATCCGCTCCAGCGGCTTTATTAGACTTCAACTTAGATATGGCAATCTTTACTTCGTCTAAGTCAGGAGGACGGGATTGTTGGCTTTCGTCGTCTATGTTGAATGGATCATCCTGCCTGACAGCGGAATTCAGTTCATCGTCACCGTTACACAGTCTGCAGAAGTGGTCCTTCCATATCCTCAGCATTGACTGCGGTTCCACTATGATGTTTCCACTTTCGTCTTTGCAGCCTTCGGTTCCAGGTTTATGTACCTGTAAATTTCGTTTCACCTGTTCATAAAACTTTCGAACCTCATTCCTGCTTTTAAACCTCTCAACATCTTCGACCGCACGCTTCCCATGCCCTCTTTTATTCCTTCTAAGAAGTCAGCGTTTCTCTCATCTCTTCTGCTCATAGAGCTCATGAGCAGCTCTCGACCTTTTCCTTGTTGGTGGCTGTTTGAAACCCAGCACATCAAAGGCGGCTTCTCTGATTGCATCTTGGCAATGTTGATACTGGTTTTCGATACATTGTGTAGGTGGCAGACAACTTCGAGAGAGGTTACTTGTAACTCCGTCCGAAAAGGTTTTGGCGATCTCTTGCGATTGTAGCCATTCGACGTTGTACCTTCTCCCAGCACCACCCTGTTTTGCCTTGGGTATGTAAACCCGAAGTGCTACCTTGGCTACAACGAGGTAGTGGTCCAAGTCAATGTTAGCTCCTCGGAAAGTTCGTACATCCATGATGCTGGAAGCGTGTCTGGTGTCGATCGCAATATGGTCAATCTGGTTGACGGTAGATTGATCTGGAGAAGTCCAAGTTTCTTTATGGATGTTGAGGTGTTGAAAACGCGTACTGGCTACCATGACGTTTCGCCCCACAGCAAAATCTATGAGTCTGAATCCAGCCTGAATCGTGCAGCCTGTTCTTCCCGATAATTCCACCAAAGATGTCTTCCCTTCCCTTCCTAGCTTGGCATTAAAATCGCCCAGGACTATTTTAATTTCTTAGGTAGGGCTCTGATCATATGTTTTGTCTAGGAGCTCGAAGAACATATCTTTGGTGTTGTCGTCTTTCTCTTCTGTGGGGGCGTGCGCTCATATCAGGCTAATGTTGCCGAATTCAGCCTTGATGCGTATGGTCATGATATCTACTTTATAGCGGTCTAGGGCCTCCGTTAATTCTTCGGCCGCACGTGGTCTATTAAGGGACCTAACATTCCACGTGCATATCCGAAGTTCGTTGTCCTTAATTCGTTTTCGTTGGTTGTAAACAGTAAATCCCTACGTATCCGAGGCTTGTTGGTGCTTCGCAACTATGAAAGCTTTTACGTGGCCAGGTAGTCACCCGACGGCCCAACCCCCAACCTGGAGGGCCAGATCCTAAGTATAACTCCAAGGATGGGGAGCCGG
Organism: Eupeodes corollae; assembly: GCF_945859685.1. Classification (NCBI taxonomy): domain Eukaryota; kingdom Metazoa; phylum Arthropoda; class Insecta; order Diptera; family Syrphidae; genus Eupeodes; species Eupeodes corollae. Next base: position 64,552,846 of record NC_079147.1, read on the forward strand.
ATAAAACCGCTCCTTATAGGCCTGGGCTCCGAATAAGTCAAAGAAGCCCAATTTGAGTGTTCACTAAGTAGTTCAACCTTACTGCAACTGTAGACGCCACCGTTGATTCTATCTCGGGAATTCCTCCGCTGCCATCTTTATAAGGAGATGTGCCTTAGTCGAAACACCTCTCCCAACAACTTTCCACTGGGGTTGGGACCCAATCTCCAGTTGAGGTACTAGGCACCCGATGTTCACCGCGGGGAGGTGAGAGTAGGAGTTGATAGGCCGAAGTTGGTTTTGAGAAAAACCTGTAGACGCTTGTGTCCTCTTGAATGCACATGTCTACCATTTGAACATCTACTCTTGGAAATAGGAAAACAAAATTTTCTCAATTTTTTTTTTTTTGACGGATTCCAACCATAGCGCAGGTTGAACAGTTGAACGGACTGTACTTCATCCGAGAATATATGGCCAACCTATAACAAAACCATTGTATTGAACTTGTAAGCAGACCCAGGCATGATATAGCCAAGTTAACTGCAATATCAATCAAAATACTTACTGCAGTAGCTGTAGAGACCAAAATGAAAGGAAAACTGTGATTTACTTTTTCTGTAAACGTCCTGCCTTCGCCAGTTCTAGAATGTTAAGCTTCGGAAGGGACTTCTAAGATGAAAGACCTTGTGTTATTTTTGAACACGACGGAATAGCTATAAAAAAAAAGAGGCTGGGATGCGACCCACACTAATAACCTCCCATCCCGTCTGTCGATTTTTCTTGCTTAAAAGTTTTTTCTATATGTACTCGTATTAATTTTTACCAAATTGGAAAAACGGACTGTTGCATTTTTATATAAAAATTAATAAAACAATATTTTTTTAGGTTTTTATTTTTTGTAAAAAAAACTGTCAATTCGATTTTCTTCAAAATTTTACTGAATGTTGAAAACAATATTTCTTATAAGATAAAATAAGTTTGAAGCCTAAATTTTAAGTTTTTGAAAAGATATTTGAATCGATATTAAATTTTCACAAACTTTTATTAAATTTTTTTTAGATTTTTTTTTATAAAAAAACTGTCGATTCGATTTTTCTTAAAATTTTATCAGATGTCAAAAACATTATTCTCCGTTGCACAAAATTGTTTTGGAGATGAAATCATATTTTAGTCGTAAAATTTTGAAGGTGACATATTTTTTTTTCAGGTTTTTTGATTTATAAAAAAAAACCATTAAATGGATTTTTTTTTCAAAAAATATACTTCTTTGATATCACATTGCAATTTATGATATAAAATTTAATTCAAGTCTCTAGCGTTTTTAATTCGTAAGATATTTAGGGTTTACCAAAATGTTCACCTTTGTTTCAAACTGCTATGGTAAAAAAACCATCCACGCAATTTTCTTAAGAGCCCTTTCTGCATCTTTCTGCCTTTTATCTGTATAACAAAATTTATTTGAAGTTGATATCTCTCCGGCTCTTGAGCTATGGATGACGAAAAAAACGTTGCGAACGTACGAACGTACGTACACACGCACGCACAGAAATCTTTCTAAAAATCTTTTATTTTGACTCTAGAGACCTTGAAACATCGAGAAATGTCAAAATTTTCAATTTGACAAATCGGACCAACTTCCTATGGGAAGTTCATAATCAAGTGACATTGTAACATAAGTTGACTTGACTTGATAAATAGGGAGATTTGTCTTGACTAACTTTCCAAACAAGTTTCCAATAAAGTTGCCTTAATTGGTAGGCAATTTTTAGAAGCTGGCCAATCAGATATTAGAAACTTGCCTTACTTTCAAGTCCCTAACGTCGCCTGAACCTGCCCGTTAATTGGTATTATGTTATTGTAGACAGAATGTCTATGACATATATTTCTTAAATACATGCATATATGTATGTATTATAAAATCAACCTTATACCTTTTACTTCATTTTATTTAAATGTGTCAAAACAAACAAAACCTATTTATTACCAAAAACCAAATACAAAATTATAATAGACAAAATTCCTTAACATTTCACTTTCTCAAATCAGAGGGATAAAGAAAAAGATGGAAAATGATGTGCTAATTTGTGACATTGTAATGGAAAAACCCACTTAAAGGATCAAGTATTTTAACGTCACGTTGGCTGTTCTATGTGATGTGATAGTGAGGGAAAAGTCATCCCTCCATTTGCTTAGTACCCTCCTTTACCAGTATACGAACATTATGTCATTATGGGATGATTTTGATGAACAGTTGACATTGTTCCATAATTTTTGTCTGCGAAGCCATCGCATAGAAATTTATACGATATGTCAATGCTGTACATTTTTACTTAACACTCATCAAGATAGCTTATATGGTAACTGAGATTTGACACGTTCTCAACATTTGGGTTTTAAAAAAATTTAATTTCATTATTTAAGAAAAAAAAAAGGAAGCAAAAGATTAAGTCCAAAATATTTTTGTTGTTTAGTACAAAATATTTTTGTTACCAATTTGCAATTTCAAAGAACAACTACTTTTTAAGGAAAATCTGTTATTTAGGAAGCTGTCATTGAGCAGCCTCAGATGACATAAAAGACTAGAAAGTAAGGCAAGTTTCTTGTATCTGAAAGATACAAATTGAAAAAAATAGTCAAGAAAAATTTCCCTTGCTATCAAGTCAATTCCACTTATGTCAAAATGACAGCTAATCATAATTGTTCAATTAACTAAAAGATTAACTTTATTACTTTTTTTTCTGCATAATTCAATGTTATGTTTTATGCAAAAGGGTTCCTTGTTAAAGAAATAAGTTATATTTATTTAAAATATAAAATACAAGTGGATATGGAGATTTGTAGCATGCCTGAGAAGTTTTTAGTAAACAATTATGTTTTTAGTAATTTTTGCACTATCAGCTGATCAGTGCAGGTTAGAGAAGTAAAGTTCCAAATTTAAAAATTACTTAAAAAAAAACAGTTGAAGTCCCTAATGTTTTCCAAACCTGCCCATTTTTTAAGCTGTCATCTTTTGACGCTTGACAAGTAAAAATGTCCGACATTAATTGAAATGAAACGATAATTCACAAAAAAATGCAATAACGTATTAATTATACAACGCAATCGAAATTTCACCGAAAAACTTCTTTACCGTTTTATAACTCGAACATATGTCAATGCGATTGGATCCGTCTATCATTTTTCTATCCTAACCCATTGCCAAAACCAAAAAGTCAATTAAATTTAAACCTGGAAGTGATGGTTGTTAGCTTTTTATTATTATTTTATTTTAATATTTTTTTAAGGCCAAAAATAACACTGTTGGTTATAAATCGAAAATCCCATTTTTCTGAAAAACGGATCGATAAATTTGTATAAAATGGTGTTCGGTATAGTGAGATGGTAACAAACTTTGTATGGCCTGAGTTGGAAGATATGGATGTGGTCGATATGTGGTTTCAACAGGACGTTGCCACTTGCCAAAAATAGAAGGAAACAATGTTTTTTTAAGCGACAAATTCAATGGCCGCGTTACCTCAAGTGGTGCTGATGTCAATTGGCCTCCAAAATCATGTGATTGGACAACTTTGGACTTCTTTCTTTTGAGTTATTTGAAAGAAAAGGTGTACGTCAATAAGCCACCAACAATTAAAGATCCTAAGGTGGGTGTCCATTTGAGAGTAAACGTGCTGCGAGTCGCTGTCAAGCTGCTCTCGAGAGCGATCTCACAAGTGGGCATAGGAGAAGTCACTTATAATTTAACTGCAACAAACAGGCCAGCTTTTTTAGCATTAAGTGAAACTCAGATAGGTGAAGAAGAAGATTCCGATCATTTGGAATTTAATCTAAATGGGTATAGCTTAGTGTCATTATTCTTTTTCCTCCACGGATTAGCCGTATATATATACAATATGGTTTGTGCTCTAACACAAACTTTAACTTCATGTGGTTAAAATTTACGGTTCATAAGCACACCATCCACGCATGTTTTTTATATCGAAGTCCAAATCTGGGCAGAAATTCAACTTTTAACGAATTTGATGCTCTGTCCGACTCCATTGAAAGATTTGTTGCCCTTTATCTTCACAATGAAATCGTCATTACGAGCGATTTTAGTGTACAAAATTCTTCTTGGCTTCGTTATTCTGGCCAGTCAACACCGGAAGGAAGGTATGTTGAGATCTTTGCTGAGTTAAATCAATTAACTCAGCTTGTCGATTAGCCAACTCGAATCAATGACGTTATAGGTCAATCCACCAGCACCCTAGACTTGTTTCTTACCTCTGACCCTAATAAATACACAATCAGTGTATTACCGCCTCTAGGCACCTCAGACCATTGTATCGTATCTGCAAAATTCTAATGGCTAAAAAACCCAGTTAAAGAAAAAACCCCTATGAGAACCGTGTGGCAATATGAAAAAGCCAACTGGGACGGTCTCAATGAATTATTCAGGAACTTTAATGGTCACTCTGCTTCATCGATAGTGACGTAGATTCCAGCGCAGATATGGTTACAAATTTAATTCTTTGTGGAATGAGAAATTTTATCCCGAATAGGTTAAAATTTATCAAACCTAAAGAGAACTCATGGTTTGGTTCGAGCTGTAAAGAGGTAATTAGGATCAGAGATCTAAGTTTCCGGATTTATAAAGCCAACCCCACTGAGGAAAACCGGAATAAGTTCAAACAAGCTAAAAAGACTTGTAACGGCCACATTCGACGAACCAAATTTTTACATGACCAGAAATTAAGGCAAAAAATACTACAATGTCCCAAAGGTAGTAAAAATGTCTACTCATTTGTAAAAAACGTACGAAACACCACGTCATCCTCGGTTCCAACACTCGTCCACAATGACACTCCCTATGTAAGCTCGATTGATAAGGCCAATTTGCTTGCAGCACAGTTTGCTGTGAATTCGACGCTCCCGGAAAGTGTTATGAGTCCTCCCGTTCTTGAGAGCGTAAATGATTCTATGGGACAAATCTTTCTTCGCACTAGTGCAGTCGCAAGAGTACTGAAAGACCTTGACATTATGAAATCTGCTGGGCCGGATAGTATACCTCCTATTGTTCTGAAGAGGTTTTCTTCAACGCTGGCAAAACCACTGCGTAAGCTTTTCCATCTGTCCTATTCTACAGGTGAGTAGATGGAAAACTGCATTTTTCCAGCTTGTCCCTTAAAAAGACGAATTCTCCCCAAACTATCGTCTAATTGCACTTACGTCCCTTCTTTCCAGGGTCATGGAAACGTTGATTAATTATCAGCCCAAGAAATATCTTGAAGAACGGAAGCCATTAAGAAATGACCGACAGAATGGCTTTCGTAGCAATAGGTACACTGGTGATCTCATGGTTCATCTCACCGAACAGTGGAACAAATCTTATATCGTTTTGGAGAAAGTAAGATTATTGCACTTGATATTTCAAAAGCATTTGATAGAGTTTGGCACGAAGCTCTCTTATCGAAAATGCGTACTTTTGGTGTTGATGAATATCTTCTTTGTTGGGTTAGAAATTACCTTTCGGACCGTTCATTTCAAGTAGTGTTGGATGGGTTCAAATCTGATAGTCAGGCTCCGTTTTGTCTCCGACGCTCTTCATTATTTTTATAAATGATCTTTTGTCTGAAATGTCTAACCCACTAAATTGTTTCGCTGATGATAGTACCCTCAGCTTTTCATATTCATATTTAGATTCTCATCCTTTCCTTCGGGTGTTTAACTTCAACGGCAGCGTATGATAAGCTCATTAAATTCTGATCTCGACAGCATTGTACAATGGGGAATAAAAAACCGTGTAAAATTTAATGCTCCGAAAACTCACTGCTGTCTCCTGTCGTTAAAGTGTAACCTACCCCCAATGCCGCTATCCATGAGCGGCACTTGCATCAAGGAAACTAATCAACTTTCAGTACTTGGTATGATCACAGATCACCTCTTATGAAATAATCACATATTCGATATTGCAAATAATTCTGCTAGGCTGTAATTTTCTGATTTCTGATCTGGCTGTAATTTTTAAAGCCTTCATTCGTCCAAAACTTGAATATAACTCGCATATTTGGGCAGGTGACCCTAAAACAAGTTTAAGTATTTTGGACAGGATCCAAAAAAGAGCTTTGAAAATGATAGGCGATAGAACTATAACCAAAACAATTACCTCACTTGAATACCGCCGCAATGTTTCATGCCTTTCGTTGTTCTACCGATATTTTTATAAACAGTGTTCTATCGAATTAGCCAGTTGCATTCCCCCCTAAAACAATTCAGCCGTAATACTCGTATTTCTAGGAAAGCACATCAGTTTAACCTTGAGCTCAATTTCGGACGTACTGTCAAATATAGAGATTCTTTTTTCAACCGCACATCGAGAATGTGGAATGCTTTACCCAGCACTGTTTCCCCTATCATTTTGATATTCAAAACTTTAAGACCAATGTACATCGGTATCTCCTCTTAAATCCTTCCCTATTTTCCTAACGCTCGCACAGTGTTTAAACTTTGAACATGTTGAGGGTATTAATAACCCCTTGAGTGCCCGTTTATTATAAAAAAAAATACTCTCGACATACGATTTTTTTGAAAGTCAATCGCTAGTGGACACATGTGCTTACCACTATCTAAGATAAGCTCGCGGAATACCAACACAGTTCGTATTTTGCAAGTAGCTGTCGAGAATGGCAAAGTAATGAACATTGGAGGAAACCAATAAACTTATTGAAAAATATGAGTCCTTCGAAAATGATTTGCGATTCATATGCTTACCGGATGCTAAGAATCTAAGTGTTACCAGTATACGCTAGCGTACTGGTATGGCTTTCCTCAATTGGGTGTCTTTTTTAAAAATTATAGGTCCAACGTTTTGTATCACCAATTCAATTTCACTAACTGATAAACGGCAACAAAATTCGAAACTGTTAAGGATCTTCAATTTGAAGCTCTCTTGAAAGAACAGACTCCGCACCGAATTTGTTATGACGATCTACCCACGGTGGACACGATTATGAGAGTACCCTCAGCAAGAAAACTCTCAACATTCTAGCAGAGAGCTTGCGATAGCAAAATTTCTAAAGAGAGTTTACTAGCAGAAGTACTCTCAAATGGACACGCAGCTTAAAAGATGTGATGGCGATTTAGCCAATATTTTACTCCATACATAATTTAACTATACTAATATTATCATAATAAAAAGAAATTACAATCATTTCTTAAATAATTTGTGTTTTATTCAAAATCAACATCAGCCCATAAAATGTAATCACCCTTTATATTTCTTACTACAGTCCATAATGTTTTGTTCACTACTTATCTACCCTTTTTGAAAACTTTTCTTACTTTATCTCATGCCAAAGCAATGTTCAATGACATAGTAATATACATTAGAGGAATCGTAACACCGTTGACTTTTACTGTCACTATATTATTAAACAACATATGACGCTCTATTTTTGTTTGCGATTTCGTTGTTGATGTGTGAAAAATACCGGTTCGCTTTACTAAAGTCTAGGCAGGGTTTAAGGTTGTTAAATTACTTTGGATACAAATCTGAACGCATCCATTTCTTGTATACTTGACATTACTGCTGGACAGAGACAAACTGCTATCAAAGTGTCAAATGCCGCTGACTCAAGAAACAAAAACCTAATTCCGCCGTAACTGAAATTTCATCACGAATTAAAAAAAGAAAACAAACAATTTAAAAATTAACATTAAAGTACTCAAAAGATACGCGTTTTATGTTAATTTCTTACTTAATATTCAAATCATACTCCCCAACAAAATGACTCCTGTCGAGGATTCTCAACATTCCGAAGAACTATTGGGCAGTGAAGAAAACTGCGAAGCTCCTGCATCCAGCAACAGCATAATTCGCATAAGAAATGTTTCTGAACTCAACAACGACAGCAATGAAGCCGAAGCAAGTTCCTCGACTTCAACTCCACTTAAAAGAAGGATTCTGCCGTCGTGGATGCTTAGCAAACCGGGAAGTTCTGCAAACAAGAAGAAGAAAGATGAAACCGAACAACAACCAGAAAGCACAGTCGCAACTCCTTCCTCTTCAAACCCAAGAGTCCAATTGGAAAACCGAGGAGATGATTCATCAAACCAAAATGAATATCAGAATACAAGTGCTGACGCTGACGAGGAATGCCAAGCTCCTAGAAGTGACGAAACAGAAAATGGTCACAGCGAGGAGTCCCAATCAGTAGACCAAATGGAAACTAATGCAGAAGACGATGACAATAGTGCCTCCACAAGTGCTGCTTCCACATCAAATCAAATTCCTGCCCCATCCGACGTCAAAATTAAAGTTGAACCAAATAAAGATGATAATGAGGCGGTTGGACAAATCACTGTCACCCACCCAAAGGACATAAAACCAGCAATTAAAGTCGAAAAGGAAGAAGCCACATCCAGCACATCAAGAGTTTGTTGCAAATACGGAATAAAGTGCTACCGGTAAGCGTGATTGTCTTTCCTATTAACAAAACAACACCAAACCATTTGAAACTTTATTTTAGCCGAAATCCAATGCATAGACAAGAAGAAGCCCATCCAGGCGACACAGACTATCGACGCCCGGACTACCCATTGCCACTCGATGACGTACCTGCTTGTCCATTCGGAGATTCGTGCTACCGCCGCAATCCCGTGCATTTTGCACAATTCTCTCATCCTCCTTCAAGTTAGTTTAAAGCTGACATTTATTATGCGACGTGAACTCGATTTGAATTCTTTTTTCCTAACTTAATAATGCTACTTTGTCTCATGTATACTCTTCCATATTTTTAGTTTTGTTACGAATAAAATATTTTATCTAAAAATGAAGAGTTTTAATCGGGTTGGATTGCGTGGTTAAGTTTTTTTGTTTCAAATCGACTTCATCGTAGATTTGTTTAGGAAACAGGATACAATTTAAATTTTATTGATCCTTTCAGCTGATTTCCAACAAAATTGGAAAATTCATAAAATGCGTTTGAGGCAACGAAAACAGAAGCTGGCGCTTAAGGATGATGTCGACGTTGACGCTGATGTTGATAAAGAAGATTTTGGAAGTGATTCATCAGACGAATTTGCTTGTGAAGATGAAAATGAATCTGATGATAGTTATGATGGCGATGATGATGTGGATGACGATGGTGAAGACGATGAAGACAACTTTTAAAGCCTAATCAAATCAATAATAAATTGGTGCTTATTGTTATTGCAATTAAAAATAAAATATTTTGTATGATTTTGTTTCAATGGTCAAGACTTAGATATAATTATTGTGTGATTTTGTTAGAGATCAAAAGTTTTTGTTCACTCTAGAAGGTTTTACGAAGGAAAACAAAGTTTAAAGATGAAAAAATTTAACTTTGGAAAACCTCATTCCGAGCTCCGAAAACACTCTTGACTTGTTTCTTGCCCCCGATTGTGATAATTAGTTTTATATCTGCGTAATTAGTGTTATATCTGCAAATTCCTCGTGTCAAACAATTCCCGATAGAGAAAGAGCACCTAAGCGAACGATATGGATAAGGATCTTGAATTGGTCATTAGCTTCCATCGTAATGAGGTAGACTCCAGTGCAGATATGATACTGATTCTTTTGCGAATGGACACTTTTATCTCGAATAGGTTTGAAAGCATCAGATACAAATAGTTATTTTAAAGCCAAACCAAAAAATCCAGGAAGGTTTGCAGCATTCATATCTGACAAATCACATTTTTACATAGAAATTAATCCAGACAATACAGTTGTTCAGTGAATTCCCAAAAATGACGAAGCTTCGTATTCTAACGTCCATTCTTGACAAGGCTCAAGTCGCCAACATACATAAGTCTAATATGCGCGCATGCCCCAACAGAGGAGAAAGATGAAGACCCCAAAGACATATTCTTCGAGCTCTTAGACAAGGGTTATGAACAGTACCCTTTTTATGACATTAAAATTGTCTTAGGAGATTTTAGCGCCAAGCTAGGAAGAGTAGCCATCCTTGGTGGCACAATCGGGAGATTGCACGACACCACCTTCGACAACGGATTCAGGTTGCTCGATTACGATGCGGGGCGAGACGTTCTGGTAGCCAGTTCGCAGTTCACACATCTCAATATCCACAAGGGAACATGGAAATCTCCTGATCAATCAACCGTCAACCAGATTGACCACATTGCGATCGACGCACGACACTTATCCAGTATACAGGATGTCCGAACTTTCCGAGGGGCCAACATTGACTCGGCCCACTACCTCGTTGTAGCCAAGGTACGGCTACGGATATCCCGATCCAAGCCAAAACAAGGAAGTACTGTGAGAAGTTTTGACGTTAGACGGGTAAAATCGCAAGAGTCCGATCGAGTCTCCTTAACCACTTAAGGAGTCCTATGCTGCCTGCATTAAGCATTGAAAACCAGTGGCAACATTGCCTTGCACCCATCAGAGATGCTGCGTCTGAAGTGCTAGGTTTCACAAGGCCACAACACCGAAACCTCTGGTTTGACGACGAATGCCGGCAAGCGCACGCAGCGAAACAACAGGCATACAAAACGGCGCTGCACAGAAGGACCAGAGCTGCTGGCGAGCTCTACAAGCCGAAGAGAAGAAAGGAACACCGGCTTCTTAGATGGAAGAAAGAGCACGAGAAGCGCGTGATCGAGGAGCTAGATGGATGTCACAACAGGAAAGAGGTTTGTAAATTTTACCAAAAGGTAAAAAAAAACCTCCCAAGGGTACCAGCCACGAAGAGAAGAGAAGCCTGTAAAGACGATCAGGGGAACATCGTAGTAGAACCGCAGTCGATGCTGAGAATATGGAAAGATCACTTCTCCAAATTATATAACGGTGATGAACCGAATTCCGTTGTAAGGGAGATAGAACCACTCAACCTTGGCGACGCAGATCAACAATTCCGCCTACCCGACCTCGACCAAGTAAAGATAGCTATATCTAAACTGAAGTCAAACAAAGCTGCTGGAGCTGGCGGCATCGCTGCCAAACTATTTAAAGCAGCAGGCGATGACTTGGTAGGGAGCATGCACCGACTCATCTGCAAAATATGGTCGGAAGAAAGCATGTCCGATTAGTGGAATCTCAGCATAGTGTGCCCGATACATAAGAAGAAGAAAGTCCACTATCGACCAAATATTCACACTACGGCAGATATTGGATAAGACCCATGAGCTTCAAATCGAAACCCACCATCTTTTTATCGATTTTAAAGCCGCGTATGACAGCATCCATAGGGAAGAGCTCTACAGAGCAATGTCTAGTTTTGGCATCCCTGACAAACTTATCCGTTTGTCATCAAGGTCGGAAAAGATCTCACCGATGCATTTTATGTCAAAAAAGGTTTTAGACAAGGCGATGCACTGTCATGCGACTTCTTCAACATCGTTCTGGAAAGAATTGTGCAAAACTCAACCGTCAACACTAGAGGCACAATCTTCCAAAGATCCATCCAATTACTCGGATACGCAGATGATATTGACATAATTGGAAGATCAAAGCGTGATGTCAGTGGAGCGTTTTTGAGCATTGCGACGGAAGCGAAGAAGATGGGCTTAGTGGTCAATGAGGGCAAGACCAAGTATATGCTGTCATCAAAAAAGGACACTGAACGACGACGTCTTGGACAAAACGTCACCATTGACAGCTATAACTTTGAGGTAGTTAAGGACTTTGTCTACCTAGGCACCGCTATTAATGCAGACATCGACACCAGCGCTGAAATCAAACGAAGAATAACTCTTGCAAATCGCTGCTTCTTTGGACTTAGAAGGCAATTGAGAAGTAAAGTCCTCTCTCGAGCATGTAAAATCACCATCTATAAGACACTCATCATCCCGGTTCTCATTTATGGCGCTGAGGCCTGGACCCTGTCAAAGAAAGATGAGAGCGTCTTAGGATGCTTCGAGAGAAAAATTCTTCGGGTGATTTTTGGTCCCGTACGCATAGATGGAGAATGGAGGAAAGAAAAGATATACCGCCGAACCGTACGGGCTGTACAGCGACACTGACCTAGTAAGCAGAATTAAAGTCCACCGGCTTAGATGGCTAGGTCATGTAGAGCGAATGGACATCAACGCTCCAGCCCGGAAGGTATTCGAATCCGCTTCCGAGGTCCGCCCCGGACTGTAGCGACTTGAGTCTTCTGGATAGAATTGAAAAAAAGAGCTCTAAAAATGATATGAGATTGTTCTCTTACTGAGATATTTGCTTCTCTTGAACTCCACCGCAAGGTCTCTTGCCTATAATTGTTTTATAGCTATTTTTATGAACAATGCTCTAATGAAGTAGCTAGTTGCATTTCTCCCTTTAAGCTAATCAATTATCGCTTCTAGGATTTCTTATTTTTGCGCCTGACTTTGCTAATACTATCAAGTATAGAGACTAATTCTTTAGCCATACTAAGCGAACTTACTTACTTAAGGTGGCGCTACAGGCCTGTTTGGACTAGGGCCTCACCCAACAAACTTCTCCATCTAGCTCGGTCCCTAGCTAGATGTCTCCAGTTTCGCGCTCCAAGTTGGGTGAGGTCAATTTCCACTTGTGTGGATTCGAAGACTTTCCGGGCTGGAGCATTGGTTTCCATACGCTCTACGTGACCCAGCCATCTTAATCGTTGGACTTTTACCCTTCTGGCTAAGTCTACGTCGCTGTACAGCTCGAACAGCTCGTCGTTCCATCTTCTCTCCCATTCCCCTTTGATGCATACGGGAATGTATATCACACGAAGAACTTTTCTCTGGAAAGGACCCAAGGTGCTCTTATCTGCTATGCTTCTGCACCGTAGAGCAGGACGGGGATGAAAAGGGTGATATATAGCGAGACTTTTGTCCTTCAAGAATAGACTTAGCCTCTGAATTGCTTTCTTAGCCCAAAGGAACAGTGGTTAGCAAGAGTTATTATTCGTTTGATCTCCGCGCTAAGCCCCATTGACATCACGCTGAGTTATTCCGATTATGCCAATGTGCACCAATACTTTCTGTTAAATAATCTCTTCCTTTCCAAATACTCGCACTATGTCCTTTGAATCAAATAAATAATTAAATGATTGTTTTTTCAAAGTACATACACAACACACTTTTATTCCAGTCAGAATTGGTCAAACAAAAATAAACAAATATTATTCCACATCTATGGAACCTATTTTCATAACAATTTACTTAAAGCTTCAATTCTTGGTTCTCCGGCAATCTTGCGAAAAATGTCGCTACATATTCATCAGTCACTGCTTCAAGTGTTGCAGGCTTCCATGCAGGATTTTTGTCTTTATCAATCAAAAGAGCACGAACACCTTCTTTAAAATCATCATTTCCCAAACACCTGGATGCCATACGGTATTCCATTTTCAGACACTCATCCAAAGGCAAATTAACGCCCAATTGCATTTGCCTAAAAGTGAGTTTCAATGAAAGTGGACACTTTTCTTTGAGGGACTAAAATGAAAATAATAAAATCAGAAATAATTCTTAAAACCATAAAAAAAAGATGAAAAGACTTCAAACTGCGAGTGTCTTAAGTGCCCATTCACTGTCATCTTTTTCGAGATTTTTAAAAATGTCTTCAACCGTCTTGACATTGAAATTAGCATTGATTTTAGCCATTAGCAAACTTATGCCTTCTTCTTTGGGTTCAAGTTTTAATGAAAACTCATTTAAAATTTTAGGAACCTCATTCGAATGGTTAGCATTTAGTAATTCAGCCTCAAGGGCAGGCAATTGACTACTTTTGCAAAAGTGTGTTGCTAGTCCCACTCTAGCAATATCTTCCCCCATCAATCTACTCCCTGTCATTCCAAGGTATAGACCAAGTTTGCCATTCAATCGGTTTAGGAAGCAGGAACTTCCCACATCTGGAAATAGACCAATAGCTGTTTCAGGCATAGCCAACACTGTACGTTCTGTAGCGATGCAATATTTTCCATGGACAGCCAAACCAAAACCTCCTCCCATTGTCACCCCGTCAATCAAAGCGATATTAGGAACTTTTTTGTTCGCTATGAAATAGAGTAGAGTGTATACTTTTCGGAAGAAAATCCTCGACTCCTCTAGACCAGCTTTGAGCAATGAAGAGATATCTCCACCGACAGAGAAACTTTTGCCTCCAGATCCTTTTACTATTACTAATGACTTAGACTCTTCGAATTTTGTCAATTGCGCCTGGATTTTCAAGACCATATCCATATTCATAGCATTTAGAACTTTCGGTCTATTTAACACAATTGTTGCACTGTGTTTAGTTTCATTTATTTGTATCGATTCACTTGTTGAGGAAGATGTCAAGGAACGCAAAAGGGCCAAGCTGTTTCCGTTGTTGCGGAGCGCAGGCAATATAGTTCGAGTAATATCATTCCAAAGCTAAAAGAGATAAAACGAATTAAGGTTTTTACATTACAATTGTTGCTTTGGAATATGTACCTACTCATGGTTACATAAATTTTAATTATTGAATAACGTTACCTATTAAGAAGTGAACTATGCAAGTTTTGAAATATATTTTATCTTACCATCATAGAAAGACAGGTAATTCTAAAATGATGAATCCCGCGGTGGTAAGAGTTGTTTATAAATTACATATGTTCTTTTTTTTTGTTTTCGACTTTCTTTTTTCTTTTGTGTATCAGCTGATAGTTTTGATAACGTGCTTAGGAAAACAGTCAAGACGAAAAAAATGTATCACATTTGATTTTTCGAATAGGCTATGTTGCGTTCCATATTATTGTCGCTAATTGTCAGATGTAGATCTTAATGGAGTTCACTATCTTCTAATTATATTTATGATTATGTTTAAATACTTAGATAGAGTGAGCTGTTTTTAGCATTAAGAGATTAATAAAGGTAAAATTTCGAAATAAATTTTATTATTTAGTTTACCTTTTTTTTTATTTTAAAGGATTTAATTAATTATATCATTTAAAAACAAATATTTTAATTGTTTTTTTCTTGTTTTGTAATTTTGTATTTGTTTAATTTATTGAGGCATTAAATTGATGACTCTTGGGACAACGTATGCCAACTGTCTCTTTCCATATGTGTTTTAGTGCCGTGGTATGTGAAGTACACCTCGTGCGCGTTGTCTGGTGTTAAGGTTATGTTGAATCGGACGAAAAAGCGGTTGTTGCCATGATATTCTAGTATTGTGATCATCTTGAAAATTTTCTCGATTTTAAGTACTCGGAATTTGTTTTCAGTTTGCTGTCTGTTATTTTGTTATATTATTCTTAGAGCTGCATTTTGAAGTTTTTGAAGCTTCTTGAGGTGTGTAGGTGCTGCGGTTCTACAAGCGAGTATACCAAATCTCACCTTTGGCTCTACCAATGTGTAATAAACTTGTCTCAGAACATCCTCAGTAGCATGGTACTTTAAATGCGAAAATGCGTAGAGACTCTTCTTCAGATCAGTACGTAGCTTGTCTATATGTTTGTCCCAAAGGAAATGGCAATAAATAACAGCTCCAAGATATCTTTAGAGTTCAACAACTTCAATGCATGTTGTGGGCGTGATTGGACAAAGATCATTCCTGAAATATATTTGTTTGTCTGTTTTTTTTTGACATGTGGGCTTCGGATATGCATAAGTTTTGTCTTAGAAGCAGTTATTACCAATCCGTTATCGTGACACCATCGAACAGCAGCATCGAATTTGTTTTGCATTATCATTGTGGCCGATTCCAAAGACCTATCTGGAACAACAATTGCAGTGTCATCAGCAAAAGCAAACGGGATACTTAACATGAAAACACTAAGAAGCTCGTTGGTATAAAGGATCCTTGTGGAACTCCATTATAAGTGACTTTATAACCGTATTAACCTCACAATCATCTGTAGCATATGTAAAAATTGTGTTTACTTGATGGGTATTTGTGTGTATGGATATTTTCAAATCACATTGATATACCTATTATATTTGCTGTTTGTGATGAGAAAGACCCAGCAAACTCATTCGCTAATGATTTAAATGCTGTTTTAAAGTTTTTTGTTAATAATCGCATTCACAAAGCTAGTGGCTACGTAGTCAAGGGATTCTGATTGGCTAAATCTAACTACAAAAGTAGTTGAAATTTCCCTTCGAAGGAGTGTAAAAAAATCGGCTACAAAGTTAGTGAAGAATGATTTTGACATTTCTTAATCAGCTGCTCGGTAAAAACACACGAATTCAAAATAAAATAAATCGTTCAGTATTTAAATACAAATATAAATCATTCAAATAGTGTCTTAAATTTAATTTTATTTTATTTAAAAACACAAAAGATAACTTAGAGTTATCAAAACAAAAATGTTTCCTATTTTATATATTTGCATTTGTCAAGAATATGCCAGTTCCAGATTGACTTGACTAGGAAGCAGAAGAAATTATACGCTTTCTTTATAGACTTCCGTGCAGCTTTTGACTCTGTCGACCGTCAAGCTCTCTTTTACAAGCTCTCTGTATCAGGTGTGTCAAGTAAAGTTATAAACGTGCTAAGAGCGATGTACGACAACAACTTAGCTTACGTTTGGGATGGCGAGTCTATATCCGAGGAGTTTTGCAATAGTAACTGGTCTTAGGCAAGGCTGTATTCTTAGCGCCCTCCTTTTTATAATTTTCATAAATGATATTACTGATGAAGTGATAGGTGAAATCTCTTCGTATGCAGATGACATCGTGCTATTCTCCGAAACAGTAGATGGCATGCAGCTGATGATAAACAAGCTTGCGAAATATTGCAATAGATGGAATCTGGAAGTTAATTTGCAAAAATCGAAGATGATGATTTTCAAAGGTGGGGGTGGCAGATATTCAAGAAATGAGCAGTGGAAATATAACGGACAGACAATTGACATTGTGCGCGAGTACAAATACCTAGGAGTTTTAGTAACCTCAACCCTAAATATGAGACAACATCTGGAAGGATAATTGGCGGAGGCCAAGCGCGTAATCTCTTCTTTATGGGAAAGGTGCTTCAGAAACAGGTATGTTGAGCACAGTGCTAAGCAAAAGTTGTTACGCTCTACAGCCCTGTCAATCCTGCTCTACGGAACGATTTGGGGATATTCCTCCTTTGAATCTGTGGAAAAATTCCTAAGATATTTGTGAAAAGAATACTTCGACTACCAAAAACTACCCCAAACTACATGGTTTACCTAGAAACAGGTACACCACCTTTGATTATGGACACCCTCGCAATACACTTTAACTATATTGTAAAGGTATTGAAATGGATGGTAATCGGATACCAAAAAAAGTTCTAAGAGCAGCTATCCAAGGAAAGGATCAATGTTCGAAGAATGGACTAACCTCGCCGAAACATGTGGTATAACCATGAACATATCCTCAAGGGAACAACCGTCAATGTTAAGGAGAAAGTTCAATGAGATCCTCTAAAAGTTTTGAAGCATCTTGTTTGAGAGATATGCCAGTTCTTCTCTGTCTAGATGCTACTATAATCGTCTTAACTGTAACCTTCAACAGAACTCGTACCTTCTAAATAAGAACTCATTAAATAAAATAAATATTATTTTCAAAGCAAGAGGAGAATTGCTCAGTCTCAACTCTGTACCCCACCGACCAGATCTGCCTTTACTGTGTAGTCTATGTAACTTGAAAGCGCGTGAAGATACATTTCATTTTATTGCAATATGTATGTCCTGTTCTGATTGAAATTGGGTTGAGATACTTCAACAAACGCAACTTAGAAGAAGGAGAAATGCTCAGCATACTCAACGGCGACCAGGGATGGGATGGACTTTACAACTATGTTATCACAGCACTGCGTTATAGAAAAGCTATTATTGAAGAAGATTTTTAATTATATAAAATAGTAACCAAAACAAATTTTAACAATTTCTGTATTTTTTCAATAAATTCATATTATATTATATCACTCTGGTAGACGGCCAAATAGGCCATACCCATTAGGTTTAGAAATTAATATTATGAAATGTTATTATTCTAAGAAATAAAGAAGTCAATTAAACTATAAAGTATAAACTATAAACTAACTAGCTTTTTAGTGTAGTTTTACATTCACAAAGCTAGGTGAATTTTGACTACGTAGCCACTAGCTTTGTGAATGCGACCAATTATCAATCCACAAGTTTTCCTTGGATTTTTTTGAACTCCCTGAATTGTGCTTATAAAAATTAGATTTTGGATATTTTGTTTCGTAAGATCTTGTAATCATTTTCATAGCTTTTGTTTTTTATGTTGTTTTTCCATTTTCTATAAAGATGTCTCGTTTTTTTACAGTCAGCAATGAGTTCTGAATTCTGATGTTATCCATTGTTTTTGAATTTCTTGTAGTGACTGTTGATTTCATGTACATATATATCTTTATGTTTAGAAGCGAAAACATTAAACATTGTTACAGCATTTTCCTCTTTTAAAACAGAAATCCAATTTTCTTCCCGAATAAGTTGGTTTAATTTATAATTGTTTGTGTGAGTATTACTAATAATGTGTTTTTTAGCGTGTCTTTCAGTTTTAATGTAATAAAGTGTTGGGTAGTGGTCTGTAGTTTCGTTTTCAATTACCACAGTGTAAATTGGTTTATCTACTTTACTAACTAGGATGTGATAATAAAAGAACTTAGTTCCATTTCATGGATCAATTTTCGTGCAATTTGTTATGACGTTCAAAAGTCTCGACGGTGATAGATTTTTCAACAACAATATTTATATCACCCATAATATATATTATATATATGTATATATTCTTCATTTTTCTTCATTTCTTTTAAATCATTACCAAGTTCTTTAATAAATGAAACTTTGCTTAAACCATGATGTATAAATATTGCAATCCTATTTATTGTTTTATTTTCCTCTGTGAACTGGATTTTAATAAAAAGAATGGACGACAAAGGTACTCTTTCGTGATTTTATTGAAAAAGCAATCGTTTTTTTTTTATTTAATATTATGAGAAACTTAGTTGTCACAAATTTTCTTATTCCGATTTAAAACATTGTTGATACAACATCTTTCTTTCTAATAAATAATAAATATATTATATCATGTTTGTAAAACAACCAGACTCTAATAGATTTATATTATTATGAATTAACATTATAATTCCTCCTCCTCTTTTTTACTACTCCGATTTAACGTTTCTCTTTGAAATCCATAAAGTTGATAAAAACCATTCTTTTCATCTTTAATATTTGTTTCTACCAAAATACCATACTACCATACTCTGAACCAATCTTGTATGGTAGTAATATTCGGTATATAGGGGTTTGGAATTCAACCTGTGATAAACTGAAGTTTAAAATCTCTAAGCCGAGGATCAAATTACTTACTTTTTGGATTTGGAACTTCGGCAGCAATTGATAAGCTCATTAGATTGGCTCCAACATAAATTTCCAATGGATATTTATAAACAGCGTTTCCTGTCGGCAAAGCAAATTCTCAGATCACATCTTTAAAGTTTCACATGAGCAGCATTTATGTCAAGGAAACGTATCAGCTTTCAGCATATACTCGGCATTTGCATTCAGATTCAAAATCGCGAAAATTGCTGCTTAAGATCCTAATCTGACTTAAATCAGAGCCTTGATTCTTCCAAAACTTTACTTGTATTTATATGAGTATAATTTAAACATTTGAAACCCATTAAACAGAACCCAAAAAAAAATGTTGAGATTAATTATTTTTTTATTTGGTAACATTGTTCATCCTTTCTTTTGTAAAGTCAAAATTCTATGTTTGTCTCTTTTATGTTCTGTCTCTTACATTTTTTTTAAAAATTATTTTACAACCGTCTTGTCTCGTCTCTAGTCTGAGTAGTCTTTTTATGCATCTGCAAATGTTTTACAATTATAAAACAAAATCCATAAAGTAAATTTAATTAATCAAAAGTACAGAGACTGTATATGTTTTACCTACCAACCTAAATATTAAATAAACACTTGTTAAAATAAATTGTGTCCTGTGTTTCTTTTGTATGGCCTTCACAAATCACTCATTATCTACAAGTACATAACTTCAACAGGTTATGGGCCCAGAAGCGCTGTATTGAATGTAAGAGATTATTGAGAGATTGTGAAGTCCGAACTCTTCCTGCCAGAAATTAGTATTTCGTACCCGTCAGCCACCAGTCTCAAAATCGTCATGGACACCGTCAAGTCTCATCTGGAAACCCTGTCTGAAAACTCGCAAGGCAATGTTAATTATGTTTCATGGAAGTTCAAGTTGTATTTAACATTGAAATCGAAGGATCTGTTTCCAGTTGCAACCGGAGTGAAAGTTAAACCCGAAGGAATAGACACAAATGCTACAGTTCAAGCATGGGTCAAACAAGATCTTGAAGCACAAACTCTCATTGGACTGAATGTAAGTAGTAATATTGCTATTAAAATTTCAAATTGTCAGACAGCATATCAAATGTTATGTAAATTGGAATTACTGTATGGTAAAAAGTCAGATCTTACTATTGAGGGTCTGCAAAGACAATTTTTTAATTTTAAATACGATAGCAATAAATCAGCGATTGAAAACTGTATTCAAATCCAACAATATGCCGAGGATCTAGCTGCCGAAGGTGAAGACATAAAAGAGAGCTGGATTATGACCAGAATCTTGGGTATTTTGCCACCCAAACTCCATCATTTTCGTACTGCTTGGGATAATGTCAGTGGTGTTGACAAAAGTCTGACAACAATGTTCGAACGCCTGAGACTCGAAGAAGACAGATTAACTGAGTCCAAAGTATGCGATGAGTCGTTTGCCCAAAATGCTCTTATGTCGAAGCAAAGTTCCAAATCATCGAGAACACAATCGTCTGGTTGCTCATCGTCGTCAGTTGAATGCTTTAAGTGCGGTATGAAGGGGCATGTCAAGAAATATTGCAGAAACAGACCATGTTCAAAATATTTGGATTACTGTAAAAAGAATTTTTCTTGCAACAAGTGTAATGCTAAAGGACACTTTGCCAAAGACTGTCCAAGAGAAAATCTGAGTAACAGCAAAGATGTATCTACAAATTTGAACCGACGTGCATTCATAACTCTTGGACTTACGACTGCAAATGTAGATAAAATTAATTCAAATCATGACAGAAGTGAACTATGGTATCAAGACTGTGCTGCAACCCAACACATGACTTCACGAAGAGATTGGCTGATAGACTTTGTTGCATTTGAAGATCCTGCTGTTGTTATAATCGGTGATGCAACAAAATTAGAAGGCATCGGCAGTGGTGATGTTAAGCTTTTTTTTTTTTTTATAATAAACACACACTCAAGGGGATATTACTACCCTTATTATGCAGATGCACAGTGTGAGCACTAGGAAGAGGAGAGAGGGTTTAAAAGGAGATGTCGGTGCACATTGGTTTTGAATTCCTGAATATTGCAATGACTAGGAAAGACAGAGTGTGGTAAGGCATTCCACATTCGCGTAGTACGGCTAAAGAACGAATCTCTGTATTTGACAGTACGACCGAAGTTGGGCTCGAGGGTATACTGATGAGCATTCCTAGAAGCGCGAGTATTACGGTTGAACTGTTTAAGGGGAGGAATGCAACTGGCTATTTCACTAGAGCATAAGCCGTTAAAATAACGGTAAAAAAGGGTCAGACAAGAGACCTTGCGACGATGTTCAAGCGAAGTAAATGAACTTATGATGATATTATCACCTATCAATTTAAATGCTCTACGTTCAATACTATCTAAGAGGCTTAAGTAAGTTGCAGGAGCACCAGCCCAGAGATGGGAGTTATACTCAAGCTTTGGACGTATGTAAGTCTTGTAGATAACAGCCAGATCAGAAGGTGTGAAATATTTCTTGCATCGCCTAAGAAAACCCAAACACCTTGCGGCATTTTTGGCGACATCGCGTATGTGATCATTCCATAAGAGGTGGTTGGTGACACACATACCGAGAATATCGAGGTGTTCAGTCTCATTGATGCAAGTGCCATTCATGGATAATGGCAATGGGGGTATATCTCGCTTTAACGATGCAAGACAGCATTGGGTTTTCGAAGCATTAAATTCCACGCGGTTTTTTAATCCCCATTGAACAATGCTGTTTAGATCGGAATTTAATGAGCTTATCATATTTTGTCGTTGCAGTTCCACATCCGAAGAAGAGGGATGTGAGTCTGAAAACGAATATGAAAAGCTAAGAGTACTATCGTCAGCGAAACAATGTATTGGATTAGATGTTACAGACAGAAGATCATTAATAAAAATGAGAAAGAGTGTTGGGGATAAAACAGAGCCCTGGGGCACACCAGCATTTATTTTATGGTTTTCAGACTTGAATCCATCCAATACTACTTGTATTGAACGATCCGAAAGGTAATTACTAATCCAATGAAGCAGGGATTCATGAAAACCGAATGCACGCATTTTCGATAAGAGAGCCTGATGCCAAACCCTATCAAATGCTTTTGAAATATCAAGTGCAATAATCTTACTTTCTCCAAAACGATGTAAAGATTTGCTCCACTGTTCGGTGAGATGAACCATGAGATCACCAGTGGACCTATTGCTACGAAAGCCGTATTGCCGGTCATTAAGAAGCTTTCGATCTTCAAGATATTTCTTGAGCTGATAATTAATCAGCGTTTCCATGACCTTGGAAAGAAGGGACGTAAGTGCAATCGGTCGGTAGTTAGAGGGTGAGGAAGATTCGCCTTTTTTGGGAATAGGCTGGACAAATGCCGTTTTCCATCCGCTCGGAACGAGACCTGAGGAGTAGGACAGATGAAAAAGCTTACGCAGTGGTTTTGCCAGCGTTGAAGAACACCTCTTCAGAACAATAGCGGGGATACCATCCGGACCAGCGGATTTATGTGTGTTTAGATCTCTTAGGACTCTTGCCACAGTACGAGTGCGAAAAAAGATTGGTCCCATAGAATCACTAACTCGCTCAAGTACAGGCGGAGTCATAACACTCACTGGCAGCGTAGAATTGGCGGCGAACTGCCTAGCAAAGAGATTAGCTTTCTCTAAAGAGCTAACAAAAGGAGTGTCATTATCAACGAGCGTAGGAACCGAAGAAGAGGAAGAATTCCTCATGTTTTTTACAAATGACCAAAAATTTTTACTGCCTTTGGGACATTGCAGTATTTTTTGCCGTAAATTTTGGTCATGTAAAAATTTGGTCCGTCGAATATGGGCGTTGCAGGCCTTCCTGGCTTGTTTGAACTTTTTCCGGCATTCCTCAGTACGGTTGGCTTTATAGCAACGGAAACTAACCTCTTTGACCCTGATAACCTCTTTACAGCTCGCATCAAACCAAGCGTTTCCCTTGGGTCTGATGCTTTTAACCCTATTCGGGATAAAAGTTCTCATTCCCAGGAGAATCAAACTTGTGATCATATCAGCGCTGGCGTCAACGTCACTATCGAGGAAGCATAGTGACCAGTTAAAGATCCTGAAGTAATTATTGAGACCGTCCCAGTTGGCTTTCTCGTATTGCCAAACGGTTCTCTTAGGAGCTCTTTCTTTAACTGGATTTTTGCACGAGAAATTTGCTGATATAACACAATGGTCAGATGTGCCTAGAGGAGATAGAACACTAACAGTGTACTTATCAGGGTCAGAGGTAAGAAACAAGTCAAGAGTGTTTTCTGCTCGACCTTCAACGTCCGATATTCGGGTTGGCTCGTTGACAAGCTGAGTTAGGTGGTTCAACTCAGCGAAGATTTCTGCACACACTCCATCGGGTGTTGTCTGGCCTGAATGTTGAAGCCATGAAGAATTGTGTACATTGAAATCGCCCGTAACAACGATTTCAGTGCGAGGATAGGACGAAACAATTCTTTGGATGGAATCAGACAAAGCATCAAATTCACGAGAAGTTGATACTCTGTCTAAATTTGGGCTTCGATAAAGGAAGCAGTAGTGAATGATTTGCTTATTCACGGAGAATTTAAACCACATATAATTAAAAAAGGAATTGGTGCAAAGACCATATTGTGGTAAGAGCTGATAAGCAACATCATTCCTAATGTATATGGCGAGGCCATGGTGGGAAAAGAATAAAGGCACCAAGCTATACCCATGAATAAAAAATTCAGCAGGATCGGAATCCTGCTGGAAGCCTTTGATGGAAATGAGTGGTACAAAATTATTCTCAAAAACGTTCTCTATGTTCCAAGGATGACCTTCAACCTTTTTTCGGTTACTCAAATGCTGGACAAAGGTTATACGCAGGCTGCTGATTCAAATGGATCTTTATTTAAGACGTCAGATCAAACATCAATTGTAGCTGTTTCAGAGCGTGATGGAAATTTGTTTAAGATGATGTTTCGTCAGGAACTAGATGAAAAGTGCATGGTGACAGTTTCAATTAAGACTTGGCATGAAAGACTTGCCCATCAAAACATTAAGTACGTCCGAAATATTTTGAAAAAGCATAAAATAAAATATGTTGATGATTGGAATGACAATGTTTGTACAGGTTGCGTGTATGGAAAGCAACATCGGATTTCACATCCAATAAATCCAAAGGTTGCTGAAAATATTTTGGACATGATCCATGTTGACTTATGTGAAATGAATATGCACTCATTGGGAGGAGCCAAATATTTTCTTTTGCTAAAGGATGATTTTTCTCACTATCGAACAGTTTATTTCTTGAGAACTAAAGATGAGGCAACTGAAAAATTAAATGCTTTCATGAAAATGGTAGAAAATCAATTCGACAGAAAAGTAAAGTGTTTAAGGTCTGACCATGGGACAGAAATTAAAAATGCTGACACGAGACGACTGCTGAACGAGCTTGGTGTATTTCATACAAAATCAAATGTTTACACCCCGCAACAAAATGGGAGGATAGAAAGAGAGATGCGGACCGTTGTAGAATCAGCCAGATCAGCTATACACGCACGTGATTTAAACGAAAATCTATGGGCTGAAGCAGTGAATTATGCTGTGTTCACCATTAATCAGACTGGAACAAGTTCATGTGAAGGCAAGAGTCCTGCCGAGCTTTGGTTTGGAAGAAAAATGGACATCATTAAACTAAAGACGTTTGGATCAGACTGCTATGTTTTGATACATGACCACAAGCGATTGAAGACTGGAAAGAAATCTAAGAAAGGAATATTTGTTGGGTATGACTTGGACTCTCCGTGTTATAGAGTGTACTTGCCTGATGAACGAGTTGTAACGAGCTCCGTGAATGTGATCTTTGACGAGAAGACTGACAGCAATTCAACAAATATTGAAATGAATCTGGACACAAGAAATGAAAATTCAGGTGGAGAATTTGATGAATCTGAATTGGAAAGTTCAAATTATGAAACTCCTGAAGAAGAAGGCCGTGAAAATCAAACTTCAGATGACGTTCCACTCCTGCCTGATGCAAGTACTAGCCAGCCATTAAACGAAAATAATTCAACTCGTCGAAACCTACGTGATCGTCACACTTTGAAGAAGCCTGAAAGATTAAATGATTATGTTTTTGATAATTATTTTGAAAACGAATCAAATGTTGCTATGATTGGAGAAGTAGAAGATATTCCTGTGTCTGAAGCATTGAAAAATGAAAAGTGGAGAAAAGCTATGACTGAAGAATTTAAATCTCTTACCAAAATGAAAACTTGGGATTTGGTAAAAGCACCAGATTACATCAAGCCTTTAACATGTCGTTGGATATTACGCCAGAAAAATGATGGTCGATACAAAGCTAGACTTGTGGCTAGAGGCTTTGAACAAAAGGAAGGAATAGACTATAATGACACATTTAGTCCAGTTGTTCGCTATGTTTCCATTCGACTAATTCTCAGTTTCGCTGCATCCAGCAACATGAAATTGATGACTTTTGACGTTAAGACGGCTTTTTTGTATGGTGATCTGCAAGAGGAAATATTTATGTATCAACCCGAAGGCTTTCAGAATGGTACCAGTGACGTATGCAAGTTAAACAAAAGCCTGTATGGCTTGAAGCAAGCTCCTAAAAACTGGAATGACAAAATAATGAAGTTTTTAAAAACACTTGGACTTGAAAATACCGATGATGATCCGTGTGTTTACTACAATCAAGATAGAAGTATGATTCTCGCGTTATTTGTGGACGATGGATTGATTGCTGGTAAAAATAATGAAGACATGACAAAAGTTCTCAAAAGATTGAATCGCGAATTTGAAGTGACATTTGATGCTGCTCGTGAAGGTCGATTATCATATTTGAGTATGCAAATACAAGACAGTGCAAATGGTATTTTCGTTAATCAACCAAAATACACTGAGAAAATTTTACAACGATTCAAATTCAATTTTGCTAATGCTGCTTCTACTCCAATGGAACGTGGTATGATAACTGATGAAGAAAATCTCGTGAACGACAGGCCACTGGAAAAATCAACACCTTATCGCGAAGCCATAGGAAGTTTGTTATATCTATCTACAGTATCTCGCCCTGATATAAGCTTTGCTGTTAGTTACCTGAGTCGATACTGTAACAACCCAATGAACAGTCACTGGAAGATGGTTAAACGTATATTTCAATACTTGCAAGGGACAGTAAACTGTGGTATTTTGTATAATCGAGATGAAAACTTGGTCGCTTACACTGATTCTGATTATGGAGGAGACACTGCTACACGTCACTCAACAAGTGGTGTTCTTATTATCAGAGGAGGTCCGATTGTCTGGTATGCTCAAAAACAACGTCTTGTTGCAACATCATCTGCTGAAGCAGAATATCGTGCTGCAGTTTCTTCAATTGATGACATTTGCTGGATTCGACGTATTGGCAGAGAACTTGGCTTTATAAATTCAAATGAGCCAACAACATTGTATGTGGACAACCAGTCAGCTATACACATGCTTAAAAATACACATGAGGGTAAAATCACCAAGGGTAAGAAACACATCGAAATTTCAAGAAAATTTGTCCAAGAACATATTGGAAAGACGGTTAATTTGAAACATGTCAAATCTTCTGAACAACTAGCTGATGTTTTGACCAAGCCTTTGACTTGGAAAATATTTCAAGAATTAAGAAATAAAATAATTAAGGAGGAGTGTTGAGATTAATTATTTTTTTATTTGGTAACATTGTTCATCCTTTCTTTTGTAAAGTCAAAATTCTATGTTTGTCTCTTTTATGTTCTGTCTCTTACATTTTTTTTTAAAATTATTTTACAACCGTCTTGTCTCGTCTCTAGTCTGAGTAGTCTTTTTATGCATCTGCAAATGTTTTACAATTATAAAACAAAATCCATAAAGTAAATTTAATTAATCAAAAGTACAGAGACTGTATATGTTTTACCTACCAACCTAAATATTAAATAAACACTTGTTAAAATAAATTGTGTCCTGTGTTTCTTTTGTATGGCCTTCACAAATCACTCATTATCTACAAGTACATAACTTCAACAAAAAACAATAATTGTCAAAATAAATATACCTAGACGAAACTTTTACATCTTGAATACCGCCGTAAGGTCTTTTGTTGTTTTACCCACATTTTTAGAAACAGCGTTATGTCGAATAAATTCTCACCTCGAACATTTTAACAATGTCAATCAATTTACTCTTCCTTCCGATTTCAAACCTACTGTCAACTTTAGAGAATCTTTTTTTAGCCGCACATTAAGAACGTTGAACATTTTATCCAACTCTGTTTTTCCTACTCATTTTGATATTTAAAACTTTAAGACGCCTAATGAAATTAACGAATTAGAGGTTTCCTTTAGGACCAAAAGGTGCTATAAATCACGCTTATATGTCCAAAGTTTAAACTCAGCGTAAGGAAAACAGAAAAGGATTTTAGAGACGATTAAATCCTTGTGCTAAGACCTAAGGACAGTTATCACCTTTCTTGGGTCGGAAAAATAAAAAACAAAATAAAACTTTTTTTTTCAACTTTGTTTTATTAAAAGAAACCTTCATCGAAATCATCTGCTGGCTTGTCATCAGCCATAGTTCCGCGACGAGCTGCTTCTCCTCCACGGACCTTAACATTATAACAAACATGTTCAGCCTTGATGACGCTCTGATGCAATGTGTAGAGTTTTCTTCCAAATTCACGGTTCCTCACCCCATGGAGGCCTAAAAATCTATTCAGAAATAAAATTCAAGATAAAATAAACTATTTTTTGAATTGTTTTTTAAATAGTTAGGCATAGTTATACCCTTTGTAGAAATTCTGTAAGACTTTACAAGAATCCTGACAAGTGACTGTATCACCACATCCTAGGGAATTAATACAACGCCGCATCAATTCTCCAGTTAAATCGCCCAAACCAAGAATATATTCGGTAGGATCGACGTGACAGACAACTGTCTTTTCAACCTTTTCACTAGGTGCCTTGGTTTCAGCTTCTTCAACACCTTCATCCTTTCCTTCGGCCTGTTCCTTGGGTTCGATAGTGAAGGTAAATTTCATTCGCGCTTGCAAATCATTCCAATCTGAAAGATTCGATTCATTGAGATATTCATAGTACGAGTAGGCTTCTATGAATTCCTGCAAGCCAGCGCAATATGCTCGCATATACTGATATGGATCACGATTTTCCAACTCTTTGGCTACTTCAAAGAATTTGTTCGAAATGAGATTGTCCAAGCGTGTCTTGGCTTCGAGTAAAATCTTCTCTTTGTTGTTTTTCCTAGGAAAATAGGACAAACATACATAAGTTAATTATTTCAGTGAAGGTTAAGATGTTTAAATTACACTGGATCAATTGTATGCAAAAGGAAAATTATACGTTTGGATTCGATGGTTGTATCACGACTTAGCTTCACTATGCGTTCATAGCGATCATGTTTATCGTCCAATTCAAGTGCATATTCCTTGAATGAAATGATGACTGGGTTAGTTTCATCAACTGGCGTAGCATCTTTGTTGTGATGAGGCTTGGAGTTGTTCTTGTTTCGAGAACGATTGTGATTTTGTTTAAAAGACATTTTTGTTGAATTAAATGTTTTAGATTCGGCTTTCTTGTTTTCTTTTCTTCAACAATCTGGTTTTTTAGCCGCTACGCTTTTAGTTTTTTGACGTTTGTTTTTTTTTTCTTTTGACGTTTGCAATAAAAATTGCTGAACGAATTCATTGGTGGACTTCCACAACAACTTTTCATTGAATTGTCTGAACGCAATAGACGCCAGAAGTCAAACGTCGGATGTCTTTTAAAATCTCACAGTCAGCCATGAAGTGATTTATTTCTAGTTTGGTCTTTCATTGTAACATGAATAGACTGATGCCTAAATAACCTTTCCAAATTATGTATATTTATTCTGAAAATCATAGTTATGTTCGAAATACGTATTACGCATTTTTTCTTTTGTCAATAAACAAAACTGAGGTATTTGGAGTGATGATAATTTTCAAGTTTATGTTTTGACACCGATGCTGGCCAGAATGTTACAGTCAACGCAGACCACAAGACAGTTCAGCATGTCGCATAGATCGTGCCACAGTTGATTTATAGAAAGGTACGTTTGGTAAATACATTATTTCACGCTACGGGTTTTTAAATTGAGCTCGACGACGTTCAAAGATCGTGTGATTTAATGCGGCTTGATTTTTTTTAGAGGGAATATGTGAAATGGCTATTCTAATCCGATAAGCAAAAATATTCACAAATTGGAGAACAATTTATGCCGCGATATTGACAAAAATTTAGGTATTCATTGAAATTTTACCTATTATTGCCTTCTTGTAGGTTCGGTGAAAAAAACTGTAACTAGCTTTTAAACGCCACCTTTTATTTCTGTAACTCAACAAACTTATTTTGTCAAAGAAACTAAGGAAAATCATAGACAGCTGCTTAAATTTGCATTTATATTTTGACATCTGACACTTGTTTCCTTTATTGATTTTCTATTCTTGTTCAGGTAAGTAAGTTTTATTTTAAGACAATAATAAACTTATCAAAGCAATTACATATTTTTCTATTATTTTTTACTTTAAAGGAATGAGGGTACCTACAGTTTTAATGTTGGATTTGAAAGACTAATTTGAGAAAGCACTTTTCATGACAAAAATTACTCTAATTATCAGTGAATAAAACTTTAGGTGACACAAGTAGGTTTTGATACCAAGGCATCTAATATGACAGTCTTAAAGGCTTTTCACACCAAACCCAAAACCCGGTTTTCGCAAAAATATCAGTCGAAAACTCAAGTTTTCCCATACACTTTTGGCAAACGACAAGTTTTCGTAAGCCACAAGTTTTATATAAAACCTCTCGAAAACTAGTTGCAATTCAAAGTTTAACTAAACAATTTTCTTACAAAATAAGAATTATTGCTTTTTGTTTTTTATTTACAGAACATGAACATTTTTTCCAAGGTCGAGAATAAAAGCCCCTAGGACTATTTGCGGCATTGGTGGTTCTTTTATGATCCTCCAGAGTTTCAAACGCTCTTTGGCTACTGGCGTGATGACCCCAAGGACGAGGAAGACTTGCTCATAGTTCGTAATGATGTTTCCAAGAGATGCGTCTTCCAAACTCGTCGCCACAAATATGTTCGACGCTTTCGCTTACTACCTGAAGAAAAACTTTCCGGTAACTCCGTTCAATCAAAAGGATTTGGGAGATATGTGAAAGGCGATAAGTTCGACGCTTTCGCTTACTACCTGAAGAAAAACTTTCCGGTAACTCCGTTCAATCAAAAGGATTTGGGAGATATGTGAAAGGCGATAAGTTCGACGCTTTCGCTTACTAACTGAAGAAAAACTTTCCGGTAACTCCGTTCAATCAAAAGGATTTGGGAGATATGTGAAAGGCGATAAGTTCATTTGTGGAGGGGAATAAGTATGAAAGAAAATTTCTGGTGGAGCGGGCTAGGACCTACACGAAATCGTTCAGAATTTTCTCAACCCCTCTTATAGGCAATTCTGAAGGCACATTTTGCCAACAGAAGCAATAGTCATAAGCAGTATTTTGGATTGAGTTTGTTGTGAAAAAAAAATAAGAAAATGTTTTAAATAAACCTAATTTGTGTTGTAACAGTTTTGTTTTTTATTGATTTGAGCGTATATTTTCTAAACAATTAGCTTCTCTTTGGTGAATTGTTCTGACCGGTTAAAGTGAACAAAGAGGATAGCTGCAGCCAAGCGAGCTTCTAGTTCTTGCTGGTTGATGTCGTCAGCCCATTCCCCTCGTCCCCAGAACTTCAGTTGAAACTCTTTTTCAAGACGAGCTAGTGTTACAGCCTTGTCTGCGCTGATATGCTGCTCTATCACAGCACAGCACGTTTGTTAAACCACTCAATGACTAGATCCAATTCGTTGTTTTGGAGCTCGTATAGATCCTTACCTTACTGAAAATCAACTTAATAAGTACCTACATAAGGCTAAAGTTTGTATCTTGCAGTTTCAGATCCTTTAGTTCATTGCAGAGTATATCGAAAGTTCTGCGGCTCATTTTGAAAAGTTTTCTTTCTCATCATTACAAAATTTTACAGCCGGTGTTAAACAAATTTAATTGTCAAATGAAAACATGTAAATGTTCGTTGTGAACGATTTTGGGGTTTTCGAAAACTTTTTGCCGAAAGCCCCGTTTTGGGTTTGTTGTGAAAAGCCTATTACGCACTTAACTATCACAACACAGGTTCTAATCAATATTTTATTAAAAATGTCAAGTAATCAATGCAAATCCGTCCGTAAATCTTTCATCGATCTTTGTATATGATTTTCATAAGTACTACCATGGAGCCCTTTTTCCATTTGTAGCCTCAAGGTGGCGTCGGAAGTTTTATATAAAAAGTTAATGAAAAATACTTCAATAGCTTATTTTACAATAGCGATTAGGTGTCGCCCCTCATAAAAACGCACAATGATAGTACTGCAGATTTTATATTAAAGCTTGAATGATTTTTGTTCGGGTAGTTTAAAATTAATAATTTTTTTTACTGTGATCACATTTGTTTCGTTTAACGTTTCGTCATTTTATGTAAAATGATAAATGAAGAAAAATGTGTATTTTTTGTCGCACAATATAAAAGGCTTCCAATTTCAGCATCTTTTCATTAAAACAAAATTCATTTTATTAGATCAGATAATAAACTTGAGTGTGAGCAGCACCTAAGCATGTATTTGGCATTCAAATGTCATCCACCTGACATCCATTTTTTTTTCTGCTCTTGCCTGTTGCTACAACACCTTGCACGCACTGCACCGACCGCTGGCCGTAATTAAAAAGAAAAACAAACTCGACAAAGAACACAAAAGGCTCTTTAAAATTTTAATCAAACAATAAAATTAACACTGTTTATTTTTTTGCGCAAGCAAAAAATATCCCATATTTTGCTTTTCAACTGCGCATTCAACAAACACGTTTCTCCTTAACTATGGTAATTTATTTCAATTTCAAAATGATTCTATGGTTAATTTATGAAGTCACATCAGATAAGACAATGTAAACATAGACTTTTGTTTCTAATTTTGTTTTTCTAATCTGTGTTTTCAGTTTTACAATCTTCTCACGCGCACCCTGATCCCAGCGGCCTTGGGCAATGGGACTAGGTTGAATGCAGTACGCGCGATGTCCTCGTCGCCCTCAATTGACACTGTCCTGGCAACGGAAAGTTCCTTCAAAGGATTGGTGATTTTGAACCGTCCCCAAGCATTGAACGCAATCAACTTGGAAATGGTCCGAAAGATCTATAAACATCTAAAAAAATGCGAGAAGTCAAAGCTGTTGGTGATCATCAAGGGAACCGGTGATAAGAGCTTTTGCGCTGGGGGTGATGTACGTGCCATAGTCGAAGCTGGGCCAACTGAAGAATCCAAGAGCTTCTTTAGGGAAGAGTATACTCTGAACCATTTGATTGGGAACTACAAGATCCCCTATATTGCGTTTATGGATGGCATAACAATGGGCGGTGGTGTTGGTCTCTCAGTCCATGGACGATACCGTGTCGCCACCGAACGCACCTTGTTTGCCATGCCCGAAACAGCCATTGGCCTGTTTCCCGATGTCGGAGGATCACACTTCCTGCCCCGTTTGAATGGCAAACTTGGTATGTACCTTGGTTTGACTGGTTTTCGGTTGAAGGGAGAGGACGTCGCAAATGCTGGAATTGCAACCCACTACTGCCCCAGTGACAAATTAAAACATCTTGAAAACGCTCTTCTTAACTGCAACGATCCCGATGATATCCCAGATATTATGAATAGTCTAACAGCTAAGCCAGAAAAGAAGTTTGTTCTTGGTCCACATTTAGAAACAATCAACAAGTGTTTCTCTGCTGATTCTGTGGAGGATATCTTCAGGAATCTCGCTAAAGATGGCAGCGAATGGTCTTTGAATACCCTCGATGTAAGAATAAATTACCTTGTTTTAAGTTGTATTTATTTATTAATCTATTGAATTTTTAGATATTAAAAAAAATGTCGCCTCTAGCTTTGAAAGTAACTCATCGTCAATTAAAGCATGGGGCAAATCTATCTCTCACTCAGTGCCTTATCATGGAATACCGTATGGTGGTGCGTCATTTGGAAGACAGCGACTTCAAGGAAGGAGTTCGCGCTCTACTCATCGACAAGGACCAAAAACCAAAATGGAATCCTAGTACCATTGAAGCTGTTACCCCGGAGCGTGTGGCGAAGTTCTTTGCCAAATTACCCGACACGGAAGAACTGAAATTGTAAATTGTTGTTGTTGTTTTGTTTTACTAATTTGATGGATGATGCGATGATAATCCTGACCATGCTACTGTTGATGTGTTGTGTGCCTTTAAAGAGTTGAATTACCTGGTTTGCTAGCCTTATTTTTTTTTTTTCTTAATTTCTAGAACAAATTTGTTTTTTTTTTGGATATTTTTATGATTTATATTCTAAAGTCCAGCCCATTTCTTTGCATTTTTGAGCGTGTGTTTTTCCAATTGTTTGCAATTTTTAAACTTAGCAACTTATTATTAATCTTTCTTATATGTTTACAGACCATCAACTTAATAATAATAGGAGAGTTGAATTAGCAGCCAATATGAACTACGACAATAATTTTATTCTCTTTCATCCCCAAAGGGCATTCATATTGTACTTTAATTTTGAACAAAATATTGAATAGTTTTTTTTTCTAGAATTAAGTGCTATAAAATAAGTATGTATTTCGGTAGAAAACCGAACTTTTTAAGAAGCGTTTTGTAATGGAAATGCGTAAAATAATTGAAATATATTTTTTACCTGAAAGTTAAAACTTTGTTTTGTTGTTTTATTTTTTATAAAAATCAGAAAATTAAACTACATTGTTGTTGGAAGCAAAGAAAAATTATGTTCGGTAAGTTCATTCTTTTGATCAATAGCAACAGTTGTTGCTCACTATGGCTACTTTAATCTTAACGACATCAGCTAAAGATCGGGAATGTTTAAAATGACTTCAGATCCCAAAGAAACCATTTACGAAGTGGTTTCTTACCATTGAAATGCAATAACGCCAAATCTTTTCTTTGGCAAAAATTAACGCTTATTTGTATACAATGTTGTGATCGTTACTTACTTATACATATACTTAAGGTGGCGCTACGTTCTGGGGCGGACCTGGGCCTCAACCAACATGCGTCTCTAGCCAGCTCGGTCCCTAGCTAGCTGTCTCCAGTTTCTCGCGACAAGTTGGTTGAGGTCTTCACCCACTTGAGTCGCAGTCTTCCTCTACTGCGCCGTCTCTCGGGATTGAATTCGAGGACCTTCCGAGCTGGAGCGTGGCTGTCCATTCGCTCTACATGACCTAGCCATCTAAGCCGTTGGACTTTAATTCTGCTCCCCAGGTCAGTGTTGCTGTACAGCCCGTACAGTTCATCGTTATATCTTCTCCTCCATTCTCCATCGATGCATACGGGACCAAAAATCAACCTAAGAATTTTTCTCTCGAAGCAACCTGAACGCTCTCATCTTTTTTTGACAGGGCCCACGCCTCAGCGCCATAAATGAGAACCGGGATGATGAGTGTCTTATAGATGGTGATTTTAGATGCTCGAGAGAGAACTTTACTCCTCAATTGCCTTCTAAGTCCAAAGAAGCAGCGATTTTCAAGGGTTATTCTTCGTTTGATTTCAGCGCTGGCGTGGTTGTCTGTATTTATAGCGGTGCCTAGGTAGACAAAGTCCTTAACTACCTAAAAGTTATAGCTGTCCATGGTGCCGTTTTGTCGTTATTCAATGGACTTTTTTGATGACAGCATATACTTGGGGTTGACCTCATTGACCACTTAACCCATCTTCTTCGCTTCCGTCGCAATGCTCAAAAACGCCTTGTCTAAAACCTTTTTTCACATCAAATGCATCGGTGAAATCTTTTCCGACCTTCATAGAGCAGTGTGCATTCTCCATCGTCATTCTGCACAAACGGATAAGTTTGTCAAGGATGCTAAAACTAGACATTGCTCTGTAGAACTCTTCCCTATGGATGCTGTCACACGCAGCTTAAAAATCGATAAAGAGATGCTGGGTTTCGATTTGAAGTTCCTGGGTTTTTTCCCAGATCTGCCGTAGTGTGAATATTTGATCGATAGTGGACTTTCCTGGTCTGAAGCCACACTGATAACGACCAATAAGGTTGTTGACGACCGGCTACAGACGGTCACATAATACGGCAGGAAGGATGTTTCATGCAATGTTAAGGAGACTAACCTCTTGAACAGAATGAGATGCAGCTATAGCTAAAAAAATCGCTGTAGTATAAGCTGTCAATAAAAACGCTCATAAATGTAGCAAAGGTGGCCCACAATGGTGTAGCGCAAATGTATTAAACGTTCCCAAAAAAAAGTGAAAAGTCAAAGAATGAAGTGGGTCGGGCAGGCGGAATTGTTGATCTGCGTCGCCGAGGTTGAGTAGTTCTATCTCCATTACAGCAAAATTCGGTTCGTCATCGCCGTTATATAATTTGGAGAAGTGGTCTTTCCATATTCTCAACATCGACTGCGGTTCTACTACGATGTTCCCCCGATCGTCTTTACAGGCTTCGGTTCGTGGCTGGTACCCTTGAGAGGTTTTTTTTTTTACATTTCGGTAAAATTTACGAACCTAATTCCTGTTGTGACATCTCTCTAGCTCCTCAATCGCGCGCTTCTCGTGCTCTTTTTTTAAATTTAAGAAGCCGGTGTTCCTCTCTTCTCTCCTGTTCGTAGAGCTCGCGAGCAGCTCTGGTCCTTCTGTGCAGCACCGTTTTGTATGCCTGCTGTTTCGCTGCTTGCGCTTGCCGGCATTCGTCGTCAAAGCAGGGGTTTTGCTGTTGTGGCCGTGTGAAACCTAGCACTTCAGAGGCGGCTGCAAGGCAATGTTGCCACTGGTTTCCAATGCTTAATGCAGGCAGCACAGGACTCCTTAAGAGTTTACTAGAGACTCGATCGGAAAAGGACATGGCAGTCTTTTGCGATTGTAGCGTCAAAACTTCACACAGTACTTCCTTGTTTTGGCTTGGACCAGGATATCCATAGCCGTACCTTGGCTACTACGAGGTAGTGGTCCGAGTCAATGTTTGTCCTCGGAAAGTTCGGATATCCTGTATACTGGAGAAGTGTCGTGAGTCGATCGCAATGTGGTCAATCTGGTTAACAGTTGATTGATCAGGAGATTTACATGTCCCCTTGTTAAGATGTGTGAACTGCGTACTAGCTACCAGAACGTGTCGCCCCGCAGCAAAATCGATCAGCCTGAATCCGTTGTCAGAGGTGATGTCGTGCAGGCTGTATCTCCTACTTGTGCCAACAAAGATGTCTCCTCTTCCTAGCTTGGCGTTAAAATCTCTTAGGATAATTTTAATGTCATAGCCAGGGCACTGCTCATAAGTCTTCTCTTGTGATCGTTATTTTCTGAAATAATTTTTTTTACAAAGGTAAGAATTCCTAAATATTTGCCACAATTTTCAGTCACATCTTTAAATCTTCACATTTCGGAAGAATGGAAAAAGTAGCGAAAACCGTCATGGGAAAACATTCTGCAGTTATTATCCTTCTTAAAAAAGGCAAATAAACCAAACCGGAAGACCTGACGTACAGCAAGACTTAGAAAAGTGGCTGTTCGAGAGCTCTTTTTTGGAAAATTACATAACGGAAGAAGCAGATCTTTATTGTGCCACGAATTTGGGGTAAAAAAGATTTACAGGCCCAAGTCCATCTCTCTTCTTCTGCTCTCGTCCTTCTGTGCTTTAAACCAATTAAAAAGCTCTAACTTTAATAAAACTAAAAACAAACATTAATTAATGGAAGAACGTGTTTATTTTCAATCTCTACATTCATTTCCACTATTTTTAAACTCTAGTAACTCTAGACCAAGGTAAGTTCAATAGGTTTTCGATTTTATAGATATTAATAACTAATTTCCTTAAGTCCCCGGTTAATGCAACGCTACTCGCTATGGTTGACATTAAAATTTTGCTGGTTGGTGGCTGGGCATCAGGTGGCGATGGCTCTAAGTCACACTTGACTGTAATGGCACTTTTAGTAAGAACCGATGACAAAACATGAATCGGCTATAAACAAAAATAAATTTAGTTCCTTGAATTTTTAATCTAGATATCCAAGTAGCTTAGTCAAGTCATTTTATAATTGAGGTCATCAGATTTAGTTGGATTTTTAACAATCCGAAGTTCAATTACTCGACGAAGTCCAATCGTTTGTGTTAAATTGTTTTGGTGTGATATTTGTTTTCTTCCAGTGTAGACGATTGGTGTTAGATGCTTCTTCAATTATAATATTAACATTTTTCTAAGTATAGCATTCACTTTTATACGATTTTTTTTTCCTAACAAATATTTGTTTGTTTATTTTTGTGTGGAAATTGATTTCAACTAAAATCAGTACCAAATAACCTTGATCCATCATTATGATGATCGATGATTCACAGCTCAAAGCATTAAATAACTTATCCTTATCAAGAACACAATTGAAGAGCATTATAATCCATGTGATTACATTCTTGACTGATAAGCAGCTTATATTACTTAAATAGATTTTTCAGTTACATTCTTGAAGGCCTAGTGAGAAATTTAGAAAAGCATACTTTATCG
Source organism: Eupeodes corollae (assembly GCF_945859685.1). Taxonomy (NCBI): domain Eukaryota; kingdom Metazoa; phylum Arthropoda; class Insecta; order Diptera; family Syrphidae; genus Eupeodes; species Eupeodes corollae. Next base: position 64,590,682 of record NC_079147.1, read on the forward strand.
TCATTATCTTGATAGATTAATTAGCTTTGCAATCTAATACGTAGTATTCGTAATATTTTCTAATAATGTATTATGTAACGGTTTTAGAAGTATACAGGGTGGTAACTATATACAGGGCTGTAAAAAATGCTCTAAAGCTGTTTAGTTTTAAATCTAGTTTTCTAGTATGGTTAAGTTAACGGTCAACGCCTTGACTTAAATAAGCCAATTCAATTATTTGCTGAACCAGGTGGAAATTAACATCTATAGATAGGAATGCGAATTTTATTTTCAACTCATTTTATTTAGTTATTTAAATGTGTGATTGATGTTCAAATGGTAGACATGTGCATTCAGTCCACAAGTTTTTCTCAAAACCAACCTCTGTCTATCAATTCCTACTCTTACCTCCCCGGGTGCCTAGTACCTCAACTGGGGCAGCAAACGAGAGAGGTGGGGAGAGGTGTTTCCACTAAGCCACCTCTCCTTATCCAGACGGCAGCGGAGGAATTCCCGAGATGGAATCAACGGTGGCATCTACAGTTCCAGTAAGGTTGAACTACTTAGTGAACACCTTTTAGGGCTTATTCGGAGCCCAGGCCTGTAAGGAGCGGTTTTATCAAGCTCCCCATCCTTGGAGTTATACTTAGGATCTGGCCCTCCAGGTTGGGGGTTGTGCCGTTGGGGTGACTTCCTGGACACGTAAACGTTTTTATAGTTTCGAAACACCAACAAGCCTCGGATACGGACGGATTTACTGTTGATAACCAACGCAAACGAATTAAGGACAACGAACTTCGGATATGCACGTGGAATGTTAGGTCCTTTAACAGACCACGTGCGGCCGAAGAATTAGCAGAGACCCTAGACCGCTATAATGCAGATATCACCGCCATCCAGGAAATACGATGTGATAGGCCGGGCAAAAAGAGGATGAAAAACTGCGATTTTTACTATGGTTACTGCTACAACGAAAACCAACAGCGCTTATTTGGATGCGACTTCGTCATTGGAGCCAGACTTAGGCAAGAAGTCTTGAGCTATAGGTGCATCAAGGAGCGCCTCATGACCATACGCATCAAGGCTAAATTCGGCAAAATTATAATGATATGCGCGCACGCTCCCACAGAAGAAAAATACGACAACACCAAAGATATGTTCTTCGAGCTCCTAGACAAAACATATGAGCAGTGTCCTAGCTACGATATTAAAATTGTCTAGGGCGATTTTAATTCAAAGATAGGAAAGGAAGACATCTTTGGTGGAATAATCGGGAAAAACAGCCTGCACGACTACACTTCCAACAACGGATTCAGGCTCATAGATTTTGCTGCGGGCGAAACGTCATGGTAGCCAGTATGTGTTTTCCCTAACTCAACATCCAGAAAGGAACTTGGATTTCTCCAGATCAATCTACCGTCAACCAGATTGACCATATTGCTATCGACGCCAGACACGCTTCCAGCATTATGAATGTACGAACTTACCGAGGAACTAACATCGACTCGGACCACTACCTCGTTGTTGCCAAGGTAGCACTTCGGATTCGGACCCAAGGTAAAACAGGGAAGTGCTGGGAGAAGATACAACGTCGAACGGCTACAATCGCCAGAGATCGCCAAATCCTTTTCCCACCGAGTTACAAGTAACCTCTCTCGAAGTTCTCTGCCGCCAACACAATGCATCGAAAACCAGTGGCAACAGTGCCAAGATGCAATCAGAGAAGCCGCCTCTTATGTGCTGGGTTTCAAGCAGCCGCTGCAGGCAAATGCAGCCAAACAACAGGCACGCAAAGCGACGCTGCATAAAAGGACGAGAGCTGCTCATGAGCTCTATTAGCAGAAGAGGCGAGAGGAATGCCGGCTTCTCAGAAGGAAAAAGAGGGCATGAGAAGCGTGCGGTCGAAAATGTTGAGAGGTATAAAAGCAGGAATGAGGTTCGAAAGGTTTATGCACAGGTGAAACGAAATTCACAGGTACATAAACCTAGAACCGAAGGCTGCAAAGACGAAAGTGGAAAAATCATAGTGGAACCGCAGTCAACGCTGAGGATATGGAAGGACCACTTCTGCAGAGTGTATAACGACGACGACGAACCGAATTGCGCTATCAGGCAGGATGATCCATTCAACATAGACGACGAAAGCCAACAATCCCGTCCTCCCGACTTAGACGAAGTAAAGATTGCCATACCTAAGCTGAAGTCTAATAAAGCCGCTGGAGCGGATGGCTTGAATGCCGAGCTCTTTAAAGTAGCTGGAGATAAATTGGTTAGAAGCATGCACCAACTTATCTGTAAGATATGGTCGGAAGAAAGCATACCCGATGAATGGAACCTCAGTATTATTTGCCCGATCCTGAAAAAAGGAGACCCTCTAAACTGCACCAACTATAGAGGAATCAGTCTACTTAACATCACCTATAAAATCTTCTCTGCCGTAATATGTGAACGTCTAAAGCCCATCGTCTACAACCTGATAGGTCCTTATCAGTGTGGTTTTAGACCAGGAAAGTCCACAGTTGATCAAATATTCATATTACGGCAGATCCTGGAAAAAACTCAAGAACACCAAATCGACACCCACCATCTTTTCATCGATTTCAAGGCCGCATATGACAGCATCTTCAGGGACGAGCTGTATAGAGCCATGTCTAGTTTTGGCATCTCTGCCAAACTCGTCCGTTTGTGCAGGATGACCATGGAGAATTCACGCTGCTCCATTAAGGTTGGAAACATCTTAACAGAACCTTTTGATGCCAAAAAAGGTTTTAGACAAGGTGATGCGCTGTCATGTGATTTTTTTAACATGCATCGTGCTTGAAAGAATAGTGCAGAGCTCACACGTCAACACTAGAGACACTATCTTTCAAAAGTCTGTCCAATTACTGGCATATGCTGATGATATTGACATAACGGAAGAACTCAACGTGATGTCAATGGAGCTTTTGTGAGTATTGAGGCAGAGGCGGCAAAAATCGGTTTAACCGTTAATGAGGGCAAAACAAAGTACATGCTGTCGTCTAGAAAGGACATACAACACCGACGTCTTGGTAAAACGTCACAATCGACAGACGTAACTTTGAGGTATTAAAGGAATTTATGTACGTAGGCACCGCCTTGAACACAGAAAACAACACCAGCGCCTGAGATCAAACGCAGAATAACTCTTGCTAACCGCTGTTTCTTTGGACTAAGAAAGCAATTGAGTGGTACACTCCTCTCTCGAGGGACCAAAGTGTTGCTATAAAAGACCCTTATCATCCCCGTCCTGCTATACGGTGCAGAAGCATGGACCAAGACAAAAGCGGATGAAAGCACCTTGGGTCGCTTCGAGAGAAAAGTTCTTCGTGTGATCTACGGTCCCATATGCATCGAAGGGGAGTGGAGGAGAAGATGGAACGACGAGCTGTACAGCGATGCAGACTTAGCGAGAAGGGTAAAAGTCCAACGACTAAGATGGCTGGGTCACGTAGAGCGCATGGAAACCAATGCTCCGGCCCGGAAAGTCTTCGAATCCGCACCCACAGGACAGCGTAGTAGAGGAAGACCGCGGATCAGGTGGCGCGCACAAGTGGAAAGTGACCTCACCCAACTTGGAGCGCGAAATTGGAGACATCTAGCTAGGGACCGAGCTGGCAGCTATTTGTTTGCTTAATATATCAAGAGGTGTTAGGTAGGTTAGGGTTTTCAGTGCTCCAGATGGGGTCGTGCAAAACCATCCGCAAGCTGAACGTTATAGTTTATTTATTTTGTCGCAGTTTATAGCTTTCTCTAAAGCAGTAGAACATACTGCCACATCGTACATTAAAATAGGTCTTATTACCGATCCATACATACATTTACCCAAACCTCTTTAAAAGTATCTTACAAGCTTTTGAAATGATAGATAGATACGAGTAGATAAAACAAATTTATTTTCAATTAAATGTTAACAAAATCATATTTATGCTGGTATTCGAAATTAAATTTGACAATAACTTGTTTTAAGTTGTCTGTCAGGTTCAAAAAAATGTATTTACTTTAATACAGCAAAGCTAAGTAAGTTAACTGTATTTATAATAAGACTTTATTATAAGACTTCGATATTTAAGATTTGTTAAAGTAGTTGTATAGATTTTGGTAATTTAAGCCATTTAAGAAATTGAGGAATTTTGATCGTTCTAGCATTTCGCTCCCTAGATATTTTTGCGGTATCCTTTAAAAATGGGACAAACACCAACGAAGTGATACGTATTTTCTGTAGCATCCATATTGCATATAGTGCATATTCCTACAGTGTCATTACGAAAAGCTCTTGCGTTAAGTTAAGAAAACCACATCTTGCTTTGAAGATAAGGTCTATCATGTCACGGGGGTTGTTATCTTCAAAGTAGTTAGAGACTTCAGAATAAAGAAGGTTGCAATATTCGTCATGGTATTGTGACTGGAGCATCTTTCCTTTCCTGTAGACTCAACCCACATTTTTCGGAAAGCTTTGTTAGCAGTATTTTATGCATAAAGAAGGTTGCAATATTCGTCATGGTATTGTGACTGGAGTGCCTTTCCTGTAGACTCAACCCACATTTTTCGGAAAGCTTTGTTAGCAGTATTTTATGCATACGATTCCATTCTGAGCATGGAGTTTCGAAACTGAAATCTATTTGGATTTCTTGGAAAAGGCCTGACCATTCCTGGGCCCAATAAAAATTATTCTGAATCATAATTTCAGATAGAATTCGTGGAAGACGATTACGTGGCATAGACATTACTTTCCTTATGTAAGCTAGGTGAACTTTTAATGTTGTTAGGAATGCCTTTGGTAGACCGGTTTCAATATGAATCGCGTAGTTCGGCGTATTGTTTGGCAATCCAAAGCATCTCTTTACGAAGAAACGTTGAAGTTTTTCAATTTGGTCCTATTTTTTGTATCACCAAACTTGCGCGCAATTGTGCATTATTGATTTTGTGGCTGCATCATGTACTTTATATTTAGCAGAGTGGGCAACGTATTTATTTCGCACAAATTTAGACATGTCGAGTTTATAGAGTTTTTAGATGCAGCGAGACGTTTTGATAGGTGTTCAGACCATGACATGTTATAAGTGAAGATAACACCGAAATATTTATAATGGTTTTATATTTTTATCCCCCCACCGTTAAAGTACCATTTTTCAACTGGCGCCCTTCTGCCGCTTTTGCAATCACTGTAGACAATTATGTCACTCGGACATCGTGACGTAACGTTTCTTGTCGCTTCCTTTTTTAATGGACTATTATCCATTGAAATAATTAGTTGTATACCTTCCCAACAGTTTAACCGTAATACTCAAGCTTCTAGGAATGTCCATCAGGTTAGCATCGAACGCAGCTCTTGTCGTATCGTGAGCTACATTAATTCTATTTTCAGCCATATTACGCGAATGTGAAACGTCTTCCACCATCATTGCAATGATCAAGTATAATTCAAAACTGATGTGCACCGACACTTCCTTTTCACCCCTCCCCTCTTCTTTCTACCCCCCATTTCGGGAATATAGAAACCACTGCAACAAAATATTATAATAAATAAATAAATTGGGTGGCGCAACAGTCCGAAGAAACCAGGGCCTAGTGACTTAAAACTTTCAACCATTCCTGGGTGCGAGTAGTTGCAGGGATTACTATACATTTAGATTTTTAACATAACATATATCTATGCTTCCAATTCAAAAACTAATCGGTCGCTAATTCTTTGAATAATAAGTAGCGGTTTTAAATGAACATCATGTAATCTGTGACGACAACACAAACGTAGTCTCTTTTATTTTTAATTCATAAATAATAAAATCTAATAATGAGATAAAGCTGATCACGTGGCCTTGCTTCATGTTCAAACTTCATAAGGAAAATACTATTGAAGATAACGCTCTCATGTTCAATTCAATTTAACTAAAAGTTGTTTGAAATTTCTTCTAATTATTTGTTTTTGTTGTTTCCAATTTTCAATTAAAAACAAAATAATCTAAAAATTGTTAGTCATTGAAATAAATATTAGTAGAACATAAAATTTCAATTTTGATCGATTTCATTTTCACTTCAAGTGCAAATAAACTATACGCTGATAAATTAAAGAAATTAAAAAAAAAATCAACTGTATTTTCCGATTGTTCAATTATTAATTATTAGTCATACGAAACCAACTCGATAAGCTCTTTTTTTATGAAGGTTAGTTTATTTATCTCTTTCGGTGGGTAATCTAATTGTTTACCTACCTGTTTCGATCTTTTATTTTGCCAATAGATTTATTCCTTTATGCTAATTTTGCTATTTTAGATTTTCTAAACAAAGATCCTCAAAGATATAAGAAAAAACATAACAATCTTTAAATAAAATATAATTTATTTACTGACCCAATACCTTTTTTTGTAGTTGTTGTTGTTCTTTTAGACACATTGAATTTAATTCAAAAATTAACAATAATCCATAATAGCACTTTTTTGAAAATCAAAAAATCAAAAAATTAAAAAAAAAAAAACATAAACAAAAACTTAGAGAGTAAAAGTTAAAATTTAAAGCAACATTTTTTAGGAATTCATGCTTCCTAGAATTCCCCTACCCACTCTACAGTTCTGTTATTGAATGTGTTTCCTCTGTATTCGTTCGACTAAAAGCTTCCTTCATTCGACTGCGATCTCTGCATGAGGCTGCAGCCGAGGCGACACCAACGGCACCACTGCTAGAACTCGGTTCACCCATTAGAAGGGACATATAACAATTTGGATCCTGCTTTGAGTTTTCTCTTGGCAAGAGATACATAGAACCGTCTGATGCTTGTTGCAAACTGAATTTCGACGGCGAGCAAGGTTTGCCATCGTCATCTTTCAAATAATGGAAGATATGTTTGTGTAGAGCTGCAAATTTATTAGCAATCCTTCGCTTTTCCATAGCGACATAGTTCTTTTCGTTGTGCAGCTTTTCCTTTCGGCGACGCACTTCTTCGACTTCGCTCTCAAGCGACAAGATTGTGTCCAGCTTCCGCTTGCGGCAATTTTGAGCTGCAACTTTGTTCTTTCCCCGACGTCTGATATCACGGACGAGCGATAGCTGGTTCTCGGTTAGCTCGTACTTAGCAATGCATTCATTGAATTCGTCCATTGGTAGATTGATGATGTCGTGAACTGGAATTGGAACATTCAGACTGCGTGCACGCTTCTCATCCCTCGTCAAATGTCCCTCCTCGGATTGACCATCACCGTATTCAGAGCCATCTCGGTCGAGGGCTGGATTCGACACATGACTATGCGATAGGGCATAGGTGTGATTATGATGGACAATGTTCTCGTCGATACTCTTGTACTTGTCACGTTCTGTCTTGACGCTTCTTCGCACGACCTTACTTGTATTCTTGATGTTCGTAGAGTTTTTAGTTTCATCTTCAAAATCATCAAATGTTGAATTCTCCTTTCCGTCGATCTCATTTACGGGGCCATCATCATGCAAAGTGTTTATCCTGGAATTTTCCAAAGTGTTGTTTGAGAGCTCTTCTTGAAGGTAGCGTTTTCCAAACATGTGGTACTTCTTCTGGGCCACTGGCATTTTGCGTGTTGTAAAATTTCCATTGTTGGAGCTGTAATCGAAGGGGCCGTAGAAATTTGATTGATGGAAATCATGACCTGTTTCACTTCCCTCGCCCCATTCACCATCCGAGTTCGATGGTAGACTCTCGGAACCTAAGGAACCCAACGAACTGCCTGCACTGCCGCAAGATAAATCCAAGAAATTTGCTATCCCATTCTCAACAGAATTTGAAGAATTTGGAGCAGGAGCTTTAGTTGGGCTTTTGTTGTTGATGTTTCCGCCCGAACTAGAGACATCCCTCGGATTAACATGGTTTCGTGGGGTGCTGGAACTTTCATTGTCACTAGCACTCATCATTTTAAAACATTCAGAGTTTAAAATCGAGTCCAAGTAAGCATCGTTATGGACTCCCAAGCTGTTTTCATCGTCCAAGTTACTACCACCGCTTGCTGAATACAAATTGTTTGCGTCCTGCGCTTGTAAGGGTTGTAAATTGGTTTGGTAGAAGTTGTCCACCCTATGGTTGTTGTTGTTGTTGTAATTGAAAACTTGTTCGTGTTGGGATTCGTAGCATAAGTTTTGGTTATGCCTCGATTGATACAGATCGTTATGCACGTACGGTGTAGATTCTCCTGCATTCTGCGCCCCTAGAAATTCAGAAGACGGTGCGAAGAGACTGGCTATGTCCTCAATAGTTGCATCGATATCAAGTGGACTTTGGGGCTCCTGGACATTTGAATTTTCACCCTTCGAATCAGTGTCATTTATAAAATCCTTAAAGATGTCCTCAAAAGGAAGACGAATATACTCTCCTGTTTCGTTGTCAATTTTGAAAGGAATTCCTGCCCATAGATCGCTGACATCATTGGAATCTTCTTTATCGGCCTTCTTCTTTGCTGGCTGATCAGACACTTTCGGAGGGAATGCATCTTTGGAGTTAGTCGGGGACGACAAGATATATCCCAAATCTATGTCCTGTTCATAGAGAATTTCTGCCAGCTTTCTATCCTCATCTATTTTCAAGAGCTTTTGATGCGAAGTAACATTTGGAGCCTGGTTGTCGGTGGAATTCGTCAAATTCGCAGACAACGATAGCAAATATCCAATATCTATACCCTGTTCGTTGGATTCTGTGATCTTAGTGTTGTTCAGATTCTGTATGACTTCGACTTTCTCAGCCTCGGCAATTGGTGTCGACATCGATGACATGGTGTAAGATGGATTGTAGTTGGAAAACGTGTAGCCCAAATCGACATCTTGCTTATATATAGCATTAGTCATCATCGTCAAGGTTTCTTGTTCTCTCATCGCTGCTGATCCTGATCCTGCTGCTTCGTTGGAATCTCTGGTAGTGTATCTGTTGAAGAAATCAATGTCCTGCCTTCTGATTCGATTTATATTAGGTAATACCGCGTCTTTTTTCAATGGATTTCTTTTGCTTTTACGATGCGAGGAAGATGATGATTCAAATGATGTTGATGATGATGATGGTGAAGAATGAGATGCATTAGAAATAGTATTTAAATGTAAATCATAAAAACTATTATCCAAAAACACATCCTGTGCGGGAAGAAAATCATTGAAACTAGAAGAAGGCTTTCGCTCATCTAATCCATACGAATACGCAGCCATGCTATCAAAATTTCGGCTATCATTATTTGGCAATTGAAATAAACTAAATGGTCTACTGTCATAAGAGCTCAAACTAACACTGCTATTCGATGTTTCTTGGGTGGTTTCATTTTTGATATCAAGCGGATACAAGGTTATTTTGCGATCATTTTCATATCGATCAAAACGTATAAGATCTTCAACCAGGGATTTTCGTGCGATTTGACTTTGCCATGATTGAAAAGTTGATTCTTCAAGGATTTTTCTCAAATTCATATCATCATCCTGATTAAAGAATATCGATTGTTCTGATTGAAATAAGTCAACGAAGATAACATTTTCATTTTCAGATTCGAATTCAGATTCCTGGAGTAAATCATAAGTTCGGTTGCGCTCCCAAGAGTTCCAACCACCATCACCGCTGCCATCGTCTGGATTTTTATTAAAACAAAGCAATTGTAACGCACTTAGTGTCGCATATAATCTCAATGTATCGCTGATATGATATTTTCTCAGTAACATGATTTTTAGTTTTCTGTTTCTAACTCAACTTTTTCTGGTTGTTGGTTTTTTTTTATATATTCAAATTTCACTCAACAGTCACTTCGGACTTTGAGGTATTTGAGGTTTGTTTTTATATTGAATATTTGTATTATTCGTCTACGTGGGCACACTGCTTGCTGATTATTCTGCAAACGAACCACGAATCAATAATAATTGATTTAAATTATTTATTTAATAAGGGAATACATTTTTAAATAATGAAAGATAAAGTTTTTACAATCGTTTGGCTAGCGCAGTGCAGTGCAACGTTATTGAATAAAAAGCAGATACAAAAAATCTCTTTAGTAATCTTAAGAAAAATTACAAAAAAAAACAAATTTGGAATAATTTATAATCAAAAAAAAAAAACAAACAAAGAATCAGAAAACAGACAAATTCGCAAAAAAAGAAGCAGTTAAAAAAAGTCACATACTTGTTATGAGTGTTAAGACCATTATAATAAACAAAAACGGTAAAAAGTTAACCAGATATACAAAGATAATGTGTCTATAAGAATACATTTTTTTAAAAGGAGTTCTTAAAGAAAAATTTAAGGCCCTTGACCAGTGCCAACACCAGAAGCATTTTGAACCAGTTTGATGTTTCTTCTTTTCAATTTTCCCTTTATTTGCTAGAAAACTAATAAAGCATTTTTTCTAAATCTGAGATTACACTTAGGATGGTTATGGAACCCATAAGATTGTTCCTAAAAACTATATAATTTGTATATCAAAGCCTTATAAATAGAAAAAATGAGTCTAGCTACAATATGTTACTACTAATCACTGCCTAACAAAAATTTCACAAATTTCAAAGCTTTCAAAATAAAGAATAACCTACAAGAAGTTTCAAAGAATCTCAAGCAATTGGTGGTGCAATGATCATAGTTTGCAATTACCAAACTAACTAAAGAATACTTGCAAAATAAAAAACCTAATATTTTAGTCCCTCCAGGATAAGTTAATGAATGTTAGTTTTTTTTTTGTTGATAAACATTAAAACTATTCTTAAAAAATACTAAGTCTTACACAACGTTATAAATGCAATAGCGGGTAAATTAATTATAGTTTTATACAATTGGAATAATGGAATCTCTAGATTGCCTTTAAGCAGCTGCTGTACTTTTTTGATAAATTCGAACAATAAACCTATTGATAACATTTCATCGAGAAGCCTTCTTATTTAGAAAGTAAAAAAAAACGTTTTTCGATTTAAATTCAGAAACGACAAGAAACACCTTACAGAATTACACAATTAAAATTTCAATTGAAACAAAATTTCACTCGTACCAATGAAAGTCAAACTCATACCAACCAAAGGTAGTGCAAAGGCATGTTCTTTGGAACTGAACCTTGCTTACAAGAACCAACTCAGCTGACCCCTCTTCTGCAATATTTTCTAAGAACATTTCAAAGAAATGCTTAATTTTTAGCTTCAAGCAATAAGTAGTTTCTGAGATATAGCACTTCACTTACTGATTAACTGATTGACAGATTATCAGAAATGTCTTCGAATCCACACCCACAGGACAGCGCCGTAGAGGAAGACTGCGGATCAGGTGGCGCGCACAAGTGAAAAGTGACCTCACCCAACTTGGAGCGCGAAACTGGAGACATCTAGGTAGGGACCGAGCTAGATGAAGAAATTTGTTGGGTGAGGCCCTAGTTAACACAGGACTGTAGCCCACCTTAAGTAAGTAAGATTATCAGAAATAAGGAGGAACTTCTCGATATTGCAGTAGTCTTTTATTGCAAATAAAGGAAAAAGGCATACTACCACACTTTAGTAAGCAGTATGAATTTAAAAAACTATTCTTAAGTGTAGAATATTGATATTCAAAACAGCCTAGGGCGTGGTATTCACCCATCAATGTCATTCATTTCGAAGGCATTCCGAAACAAAATTTATTGAGATTATCAATTCATTTGGTGTTATTTCGTTGCAAAAAGCAGTTACATTAAAACCAAACCATAAATGTTAAAAAATAAAGGAGCCAAGTTCAGCTGTAGAAACAAAACTTGTGTAGTAAGTTTGCCCTTTAATGTAATGAGCTTCTAAAATAAGCCTAGTTTTAAGCTTTATAGCAATTCGTTTTTAGCACAGTAATTTTGAAGAAGCTGTGAATCGAATACTCACTTTTAGTTTGAGAATAATCATTTAACATTTGGTGATATTTTATATTTACAATCATTCATTTAGAAGATTTCTAGTCCCGTATTTTTTGTACGAACAATTCCTTAATTCTAGGCACAATAAGAACAAAGACCGATCAAATGATTTAAAATTTCCTCAAAAGAATCGCATGAATTTTCCCGATGCAGTCATTTGAGTGATATTCTTTTTTAACGCTCAATAGCAAAGTCTAAACTTTATAGTAAAATACAGTTTTCATCAAACATTAATCGACCAAAGTACAATTTCGAACTAGTTTCAAATTCAATAGTTTTTAAAATCAGTTATCTATGATAAGCAAAATTTTCGAATATTTGTCGGCAGTCTCAAAGAAAGTAGCATGAGAAAAAGTATTGTATTGTAAGATCTGTGAAATAATGTGTAGGTACTGTTAGGAAATATCATTTTCCGTTAAAATTACTCTACTAGGAGGAGGGGACCTGATATTATGATATTTGGCACTTATTTTTCTAAAGACTACAAAATTGTTTGTGATATACAGTGGCGACAAAATAAATAGCACAGTTATGTTCAAAATTCTCTCTAGTGCTCTAACAGAAAGAGCAGTTATCAATGCCAATACCAGAAGAGGTTATTAGCTATTTACTTTTATAGTAAAGTAACGGTAAAACAATTATGTACAAATAATTTTTTAAATAAAGCCAAATGGAAGTCAAATTGTACCAAGGTGCAATCAAGGTAAGTCAATTTAAATAGCACATATTGTTTTCGTTGTAAATTAAGTAAAGTTTTCATACATATTCTTAATTTTTAAAAGGTAAGTGATAAAGTTCAGAATTTTCTGGTAGATTCTTCAATTTGAATTAATAAATTATAGTAGTGGACGTGGAAACACTCAACAGAGGCCTTCAGGCTAAGAGTTTTCGAATTTAATAAAGAAGGACACACAAAATTGGAGGTAGCACGGAAATTAGAATGGTCTTCACCATTGCCGAGAAGAAGGGAGTGTTCAAAATAAAATTCGCAAAAATCGGACAAGAAAAACTACCCCTCGAACTGATATTGCCATCGCCTGCCTTAGCAAAGCTGAACCATTTATTACTGCTCCAAAAATAAAAAATGCAATTGAACAAGATCTTAGTATTAAAGTGTCTGTAAATACAATTAAAAATCTTTTACGTGGAAAAAATTGTTTGTGCAATCTCTCTCGTCGACTGCAGTTTGCAAGGGAGCATATTTCAAAAGATCCAAATTGGTGGGGAAATATCTTATGGAGCGATGAGTCCAAATTCAATCGCTTCGAATCAGATGGTAAATAATATGTGCGACGCGGAATCAACCAGGAATGTGAATATACCATAAAGTGTTAAGTATGGTGGTAGTAGCATTTTTGTTTGGGGGTGTTTTTCTTGGCATGGTGTGGGCCACTTCATCGGATAGAGGGTATAATGGACAAGGAAATCCTAAGGGATACAATGCTACCGAATGCCGAGGAGGAAATGCCCTTGAAGTTGGCATTTCAACAGGATAACGATCCTAAACATACGGCTAAGTCTGTTTAGCAATGGCTATCCGCTCAAATCAGTGCTACGGAATGGCCAGCCCAGTCCTCAGATATCAATCCTATTGAGAACTTATGGAGTGACGTGGAAAAGTGATAAATAGATCTTATATTTCAAATTTGGACAAACTAGGGCAGGAAGTTCAACTAGCTTGGTACTCAGTACCTGTTGAACGATTCCGGAGTCTTGTTTTATCTATGAACCGCCGCGCTGCCGGTGTGCTGCTGTGATTAAAAATAAGAGTTACCCAACCAAATATTAGCTATTTTGTTTCGTTATTTATGAAATGTGCTATTTATTTTGTCCTAGAAAATCTTGAACTGTATTAATGATTTTGTTGTTATTTTTTTTTATATGAATTCAATGCACTTTATTTTTTTTCATTAATCAAATATATCTTACTTCCTCATTAATAAACAGTTGTTTGAAGTTAAGAAAGTGCGAAAAACTTTCATTAAACAGATCTTAGTGTATATCTGCTATTTATTTTCTTGTCATTGTATAGGCAAAATGCAGCTTTACTCCAAAGCTGTGAAAAGTACTAATTTCCAACACTTCAACTGTGAGACAATGTGAAAAAAAACTCTGCTTAATTTAGTATTCCAAATCAAGACGGATAGGCCCTAAAAAGGGTATTGCTTAGCACTGGTTAACAACCAATCAGGTAACATTATTTGAATTCAAAAATTTAAATCCAGGTGGAGTAATAAAGAAGAACCTATTGAAGAGGATGCACACTTATTACTCCCAAACGTACTTAATTTTGAATTAAAAGATCACATCTTTTTCTGGAAAGATGCTCTTGACATAGGATGGTATTGTCTTTTACGTCTGTCCATTTTACCACATTTTCTTGGTGCTTATTATTTCGAAAATGCCACGAATTGCAGCTTTAGCTATAGAAAGATTTAGAAAAACTCTAAAACACTTAATCTTCGGGAAAATTGTCAATCTCGAGTTTGTTTATATTCCAATTAGTTTTTTGTGTTGCAAAGAAAAGAAGAAAGAAACTCAATTATAAACGATTAGATCATTTTTGTATTCTTATATAGATATGTCCTAGGATTTAGCTGGTTTTTACGTATCAATATATTCAAAGTTTCTTTGTTTCAATGTCACGTCTAGAGAAAACACCTTCAAATAAATATAACTAAGTGCTTTGAATCATCTTTTCAAAAATCCATGCAATTAAAGGAAACCCACGTATATAGACACATTAAAATAACAACGCACCTAAACCCGATCACTTTGTTATTAAACCTTTATAAAGAAAATCCCAATTGCTTCAAACAAATACTATATACAATGAGAACACTTCCAGAAATACCAAACTTGCATTGTGAAATAAGAAATGATTTTTGTTCAGTGTAAGAAAAAGAAAAACACCGAATATGTTAAAAAAAAATCATGCAATAAAACCAAGAAAACAAAACCAAATAAATAGTTTATACAAAATACCAAAAAACTAACAACAAATCTTACATTTTCAACACCAAAATATTGCAACAAGAAAATAACAAATGTTGAATTTTAACATCAAGAGTTCAAAACAATGAAGAAAATATTTATTACTCGCAGAGAAGCAGCACTTAGCAGGCAAATGTCAAAAAATTCTGAATAATGCACGTGACGTAATGCGCAGAAAAGAAATAAATATTCTGCGTAATTTTACGTCATTCTTTTGGTTTGGTTGTGGGCTATGAATCCATTCGTATCCGCGCCGTATGGATAAATATCGTGAAGCAAAGAAAATACCTTGTTGATTCACATCTTATCTGTTTTTTTTTTTTATGTTTTTCAATAGAATTTCATGTCGAACGCACACGTTTAATTAATTTCCCATTTATTGCATTTATAACGTTGTAGGTAAGAGATTTGGAATTCAAACAATGTATGTATGTTTTTGTAAATGTTTATAATTAAGTTAAATTAAAAAATATTAAATACCAAATTGTAAAAAAAAGCAACCACAATAGTTTCTCTCTAGACTCAATTGAATTGAAGTTGAAGATAAGATTCGACGATATTAAAAATTTTAACAGTTTTGTTTTTGACAGTAGTGAACAAAATGTCTAATCAATTGGTCTAGACTAATAGATTAGATAAATGTAAAATTACATTGACGTTGCCAGATAGACTTTGTTTGAATAAAATACATAGGGGCGTATTCATAGAGAATTGTTGATTAAATAAAAACAACTCTTATTCATAGTCAATTTTCCTGATGTGTTTAGTAAAACCCCAGTTTAAGGTTGTATTCTAATACAATTATACTGCAAATGACAGATCAAAGCAAAAAATACTGTTACATTTTCAAACTTGTTATTTTGTGCTGTCATTCCTCAAATTGGGTGTATAATATAATAATAATATTAAAAAAAGGTGAATGTTTCTTTATCCAAACGATATCATTTCTTAAAATTCTTGTCGCATAATTCAAATGAATTGAACCGTGTTTTGTATATTTTTCTTTTTCTTGGTGGCATATTTTGCAGATTACCAAATAACTCAAACTCTTATAAAAAAATCCATATTTTCTTCAATTGCTATATAAATCGACATTTTTATTTGATATGTAATTTACTTTTTCAGTTTTTCAATTCACAAACAAAAATCAAATATGACATTTGGCTGTGATAATAAAAACTTAAACACAGCAACTGCTATGCTTATAGTTAAACCACAGATTAAGCCCTAAACGTAGGTTTAAAATTATTTGTAAATAGCCTCAACTCTGGACTTGATTAATAACAACTTATCAAACATCTATGAAACACTTCCCTAACTATCAAGTCCGGTCAACTTATGTCACAATGACAGAGATTCTTGGTTCGGCTTTCGTAGAAGAAGGACGTGTCTATTAGCAGCTCTTTTATAGTGAACAACAAAAAAAAAAATTAAATTAAAAAAAATCGGATCATGGAGGTGGGTAAACCTCCGTCTAGTGTTCCCCCTAACAAAACCTTGTCAAAATGTTTAACAACCAAAAAAACTACGAGCTCACCCTCGTCTTTATTGAATAGTGAGGATAAAAAAAAGATTCTTACAAATTTAGAATATTGGTTGATGCCAATTGCTTGCGCTTCCCCCTCAAGCGCATTTCCAACTTCTGAAAATGAAATGGAGACACACGCAACGCGTCAGTTACTGGTGCAAGTGAGAACGACAGTCATTTCGATGACAAGGTTCTACTTCCTGAAAACAGCGTAGTAATCAGTAGTGCCGTTTCTACAAATACTAATACAGCGGCCGCATCGTCGGCAGCAACAGATGTAGATACCACATCTACTCTGAGAAGCATTCTTGTGAATAGTAAAGATACATTCAATAATATTTTGCACCGAAAAAGGCGCCAATACTCAACAGATATGCAGCAACACTAAAAAGGTTGCTAATGAAAAAAACAATGGTGAAGACGCTAACGATAACCCATTAAGCCTAGTACATACTTGTGAACCATCTCGTGAACCCATACAAATTTCAGTTTTTGGTTCACCCGTGAACTTGCTCGTGAAGCTGAGTGGAGAACAAAGTGTTGAGTTTTCGTTCACGGGCAATTCACGTGTAAAATGTACGGGTACTGTTGGTGAAGCTTTGACATTTGGTTTCAAACACGATAAACAGATATAAGGTATGCTCATTGTGTTTTGACAGATGTAATGTGACGTCATCGTCATCTGGTTCGGATATACGATGGAAGAAAAGAATACCATTTCATTGTATTGTTTTTATTATTTTTCTATCCTTACAGTTAATTTGAGTTAAAAATAATTTGTTTAAATGCTTAATTCTAAAATACAGTCTACACTTAAAAAATAGTTTTTTTACACTTATATCTAGAGGCACAGCTTCAGCTTTTTTTAAATGTTTTTCCATGAACTTCCCTTCTGTGTACAGATGTTCCTTATTGTATTTCATAAAAATACTTTCCAAAATTGTAACATTTTTAAGGAATGTTTCGTTGGGTTTCTTAAGTCCACCTTCCGACTTTTGATCCACCCAAGTAAAGCTGCAAGATGTATAAGGATCGTTCGGCACTTTACATTTTTTTATAAGAAATCCTGCGAGGTATTCAATAGCGTCTTCTTTCAACTCGTCGAATTCAAGTGATGAAATTTCTTCCTCTTCTTCTGTTGGCGATTCGTCTTCTTCAACATCAGCAGCTTCTGGATTCATTTTTGATTCCAACACTTTAGAAAGCATTTGTGCTATTAGTTGATTATCGTCGTAGTGGTCCTCGTCTCTTCTTTCGACGTTGCTGTAGTCACTCACTTGTTGCGTGGCATCCGACCTTCCTGAAAAGATAAGTTAACTTTATGTTAGAGAATAGCAATTGTTTGTTTATTTTGTTAGTAAGTTACATTATAAGGTACATCATTTTGTTAATAAAACTTCCACCAACTAATAACTAAAGACAGCACGAACATATATGTTTTATTGAATATAAAATGCTTACCCAAAATGCAGGAACGTAACCTATACTTAAATTCTAATGGTGTTGGATGGTCATGAAGACCACCCTTAGATCTAATAACTCCAAAAAAGAGCTCTAAGTCATCCTGATTAAGTCTATTAGCAATTATATATTTTAAACTATGATTAAAACTTACGTAATCTAATAGAAGAGGCAGAGATGCATTGCTTAGCAAAATTCCCTTTTGAAAAGGGAGAAGTGAGCGTCGAGTCGGTGTTCGCATATTGCGTATATTTTCAGTCATAGTGTTAATTATTACCCGCTGGTCATCTAAGGCTAATCCAAAAGCTCTCATCCTTGGCCTAGAGTCAATGGATGGACATTTTGAATTGAAAATATCAAACCAGTCATTAGTAGCCTTCAGAAAATCAGCACACTCTAAGGAATTAGGTGGAAATGATTTTCCCAAAGTTATATATCGTCTTATGGATGCGGAAACTGAATGTGAAAACAGCTGAGTGGCAAATTTAACTTTCTGCCGGTCACTACGTCGTACCTCAAGGTGATTATTAGAAATTTTGAAGCAAATTTTTAAACCATCTTTTTCTAAGCCACGGAGTTTTTTA
This sequence comes from Eupeodes corollae, assembly GCF_945859685.1. NCBI lineage: Eukaryota > Metazoa > Arthropoda > Insecta > Diptera > Syrphidae > Eupeodes > Eupeodes corollae. The sequence continues at coordinate 64,609,086 of NC_079147.1, forward strand.
ACTGGTTCGACGTTAATTATTTTTCCGTTAAGGACAAACCCAGTATCAATGAAATGATTCCTTAAAAGTTTTATCATATGTGGAATATCTGCAAAGAAAAATATCTTTTTCATAGGGTTGCATGGATGAAAAATAAAAGGCTGGTTTTCCGAAATGGAAAGTTCTCTCCACAAAGAAACATTTGTTGGTCCCATGTCAGAAACTACAGCTATGACTGTAAAACATATTTCTTCTAGCTTAGAAATAATAAATTTTAAAATAGTTGCAGTCATGGGTGCATCAAGATCATAGTAGACCACTTGCTTCCAGTTTTTGACCAGCCCTCTTACCATAACAACTTGTGCATATTTTTTCGGACACATCGCAATGTCATTAGCCTTGTCGTATTCATAAGTTGATTTGATTTTAACTTCGTCAAATGAGAGCACGCATAGCCGCTCATTTTGGTCATAGTCCCACTTAGACATCAATTGAATTATTTTGTTTAAAATACCTGGTTTTATTTCGATTTGTTTGGCCCATCTACGCAAAGTTGAAGGGGCGGGCAGGGGGAAATTTCGTTTGCGGAGTAGCCTGTAGGATCTGGCACCAGCTGAATAAAAGGACATTGCTGAAGAAATATCCTAAGCTTTCCAGCGTGCCTTCTTATTGGGATGCTCCAATTGATCTGATTGGGTAGATGTAAATATCCTTTTTAAAGATGTCCTCATAGCCGTTCTCATAGCCTCATCTTTTTGTGCCTGCTGGTTCTTCCGCTTTAGACTGTTCTTCAATCTGCTGACTTGTCTTTCCAGTTCCATAATTTTGAGTTCCTTGCTGCAGTTGTATTCAACTCTATTTTTAAAAAACAGAATAAAATAAAATAATATTTTAGGTAACTTAAAATTATTCCCAAGTATATCTTACTCTGTCTGAGTGTTACCATTTGTGTAATACAAGCAATTTTCCTGATCTTGCTCTTCACAAAATTCTTCCTTTTGTGGACTTCCCGGGACAAAGTTACTTGTCGAGGGGTTTTGGCAACTGTAGGTATTGAACATGATTAAATAAATAATAGCGATAAGAGTTTATTTCAAATTACTTTTCGAAAGCAGATAGACAGTCATTAACGATCCTTTTGCTTTCTCGTATTTCTTGTCTCTTGTCCCTCGCAGATAGCTCAAGTTCATTAGGCAATTTTTTTGACGGCACAGATTCTTTCCTTAAAGCTCCCTTATGCATAGGAACATTTAAAAGTATATCTTTAAGTGTATAGTCACTCTCAATAAAATGCTCGGAACAAACACGACTGTTTTTTAAAGAATATTCTTTTTTGTTCCCACAAGCACTAATCCACAATTTGCACATTTTAGCGTCTCTCGGGAAATAGTGATATTTCAATGTTTTTTCATTGTTTTTTCTGTCTGGTGTATTATTACACCCTAACACAGCACAAACGACCATTTTAAATTTTAAAATTCAATTTTAAACCGGAAAACAAATAAAATATTAAAAACCAATTGAAAATTTCCAATAAACGTACTCGCTTGTCAAACTAGCAGATGACGATGACGTCACAGCATAGGCAAGATGGCGAATTCGGTGTATCTAATGAGCATACCTTTTTGTTTTTGTTTATCGTGGTTTCAAATGTTCACAACTTGTACTCACAAGTGTGTACCAGTGAGCAATGTCAAAACTTCACTTTCTCCACTGGCGAACGTTCACTTCACGAGGAAGTATGTACTAGGCTTTAGCCGGAGAGCAGTCAGCAAACCCGTTAATCATCAACCAACAAAGAAATATCAAAGCTTCATTGCCTGTGGAGGAAAAGAACTGGTGCCCCCAATTTTTGCGAAATTAGTCTCATCCAAGGATCTTCTCCATTTTATAAGTAAGTCTAACTTTAATTCAAACTCAAATTTTTTTTAAAACATGTAAATCTCCATAATTACTTATTAAATGAATTTCGAAAAAATGAAATAGAAGCTTTCTCTTTCACCCCAAAAGGAACACAAAAAAACACAATGTAATTTTAAAAGGTATTTCAAGTGAGTTCTCTCCGTCTGAGTATGGTTGGTGCCCTCACTGGTGGTTACGGTTAAAAACTTTGAGACTTGGTCTAAAGAAAATGGAATTCCATTGGTCATGGTTGTCTGCTCTCTGGAGGATAGGGACAGTCTTCTTCAAATAAAAACTCTCAAGTCTTTACTGAGACATGCAATTAGGTGGGATGCAATAAGGAGTTCCGGAATGAAGCAGTGCTACAGATGCCAGAGGTTTGGTCATCTGTCTGAATACTGTACGTTTGTCACTAGATGTGTCAAATGCCTTCTTAGTCATGAAGTTGGCAAGTGTAGCTTGGGACCAAAAAATGAAATATCCGTTGCATCGTGTGTCAACTGTGAAACTGCAGGGCATCCAGCCAATTACAAAGGTTGCCCAAAAAGTAAGTGACTTCACGTCCTGACAAAAAGAACAATTTAGTTTTAAATAACTTAGTAAGCACCAGTGATAACAATAGGTTACCACAAACTAGCTTTTCCTTCGCGGACATAGTCAAAAATAAATGATAAAGGGCAAAATAAACCCCTCCCTTGTTCCACTAAATGATGTTTCAGATTTCATTAATGAGTTTTAGAAATTGTTTGTTCAGCCAACTACGCAACTGATTTGAAAAATAAGGTCGTTCTGGCCTTCATATAAAAAAATTAATGAAAATGAGAAGCCTGGTGCTTACTTGCTTTTGTTGCATCCCTTTCACCATGAGTTTAAACTCAATAACAGCTAACGTAAATTCTCTCCTTTTGCAAAAAACTTGTTTTAATGCTTTTAAAAGTAGCTATAATAGTGGCTACGATATTATGAACAACAATTTGGTTCGAGACACTGGAATCCTCGTTAAAACTCCATCAATTTTTACAGATACACTTTTCTAATCAAATCATTTCAGCCATTTTTGCTTCAATGCCAATTAAGGTCTGTCAGTCAAACAAATCTCTAGCATTGGTCTCGATTTATGTCCCATACAGCATTGGCCCTTCTTTACACGACTAATTCTCAATTTCGTTCCAAACTCAATCGTATGGCACTATCTGCAAATGTTTTAAAGTGATTGACCAAATAAAAGGTTGTAAAAACAAACCTTCAGGCTGTGATCAGACTCTCACGTTATGTAAAAGAGCTTTTTTATCTTCGGGGGAAAAAATTGCCGCATTTGAATCTTACTATTCTGAGCTTTTCGCTTTTAACGTAGGTACTAAGCAATCTTGATAACGTATTGACAATAGATACTAACAACAGTGCCTTTGAAGTTTGGAGTGCCGACTTTAAAATAAATGACTTTGATCCATTTACAGGTCAAATGCAACATTAAACGAGTCTTTTGCCTCTGAAAGCCTTATCGAATCGATAATTTTCTAGCTGAATAACAAAAAATCGTGTGGACCGGCAACATATCAAATTTTATTCTCCGCAAAGCAAAAAAAAAACTATTGCAAAGCACCTAACTTCTATAATTAACAATTGTTTAACCAATTGTTATTTTCCTAATTCATGGAAAATCGCAAAACTGATTCCGATACAAAAATAGCGTTTCTAATAGCCTAGAACCCATCTCGATGCTCTCCAACATAGGTAAAATACACGAAAAGGTCATATTATTAAAAATTCAGAACGCTTTTGAAGACCCTCAGCTTACTCAATACCAGCAATTCGAATTTAAACATAAACACTCGACTGAACACGCACTTCTTTCACAGCAAAATCACATCCTTAAAAATCTAAGATTAAAAAAGGGCAGTTGCTTAAGCTCTCCACTTAAATAAAGCGTTTTGATTCGGTTTGGCACGAAGGCCTCATCTACAAACTCAATCAACTCAATTTTCCAAAAACATTAATTAAAATCATCCGGTCATTCTTATCTAACCGCAGCACACAGATTTATTTTGAAAATACAAAGTCAGGCTCTATCCCAGTCCTTGCTGTAGTCCCCCAATGTTCTATTTTAGTCCCATTCCTTTTCAATATATACTTATATGATTTTCCCATCCAAATTAATCCTTCTGAAGCAATTCTGTATACAGACGACACATTGCTATTCAGTTCCCATGAGGCTCCGAGTCATGTAAGAACCCGCTTAAACGAAGTTCTTCCGTACTACAAGAAATGGGGAATCAAACCCAATTTTAAGATATGTGACTTTATTTGCTTTCGTAATGCCTCTGGTAGGGGGCATCATCTAGCCGCACGTGAAGGAAAGGAAAGAAGGAAATAACATTCCACATGCTAGAGTAGCCCTGCGCAACAGCAAAGCTGCAGCTGCAAAACTAAAATGAGGTTGAAAAAAAACTAAATTACTAATGTAAAAAACACTATTTCGCCCTCTTATTTGTTATGGTTTCTTATTGTGGTTTTATATAACCCCAAATGTCGCAATGGAATTACAAAGGTTTGAGAGAAAAATAATAAAAAATTGTGTCTTAAAAAGACGAAGACCATCAGGGAAGTGGCATAGCAATAAAACGTTATAAGAGGAATCAGGAATTGATCCCCTAATGAATTACTTATATTTTATATATACTCTCTAAAAGAAGAATCACTGCACTGCAGCATCATGACAACCCCATCCTGCAGAATATCTTTGCAGATAATTTTAACTATTCATACAATGACATATTTATTTCGCCAATTAGCATTCAACTTGTTTCTTGCTCCTTTTTATAAAAAAAAATTTATAAAAAAAGATCACCCAACAATTTTAGAGGCTAGGAGATTTCATCTTTAATGTCACTATAAATAAAAATGCTAAATTATAAATACAAATATTTGTGAGAATAACAAAAAATGTGTTTTCAAGTTCATGGTATTTTTTGACCATTGTACTCGTTGGTTAGCAATTTTAACTCGTTGATTTCGTTGTTGACTGTTGAACCACTAGTTAGATTTTGATTCATTGACTAACAAGATGTGGACTGCTGTTAAGAAATCAACTTCGCGTTGGTATCATTTATGAGAATTAACATCTGAAGAAACTGAAGATTTTACTGTGCAGGAATTATTTTTAATAAAAAAGTTTATTTGGATTCATATTCTAATAACACCACAGACCTGATGATACTAAATTGATACCAAGTTTGAGATTGACCGAAATGTCATTCTCTCTTTTCATTCAATTAATTTCAAAGTTTTATCACTAATTCTTATTCCAATTTAATAACCAAACCAAAAATATTAAAGATGAAACTAACTAACAGTCCAGTGTGAGCGGTGTTTAAAATGAGGCTGTCACTGCATTTAGCAATGCAATTTGTTAAACATCCCTGTTCGAAGCTGAAACGTATAAAGCTTGACATCTTCTTTTTTATAATAAAATATCTTTGATCTCTGGCAATGGTCATTTTTCAATTGTTTTTGCAAATGAAAAGTTTCTATTTCTTTATCTTATTAATTCAAGAAATTGAGGATTATTAAAACTGTAGCTACAGGGACACAATTGTCCATTAAACCGCACAATGGACCCACCGACATCGTCGTCAGACCTCAAGTTATTGAAGCGTCTAGAAAGTAAAAGGATAAACGAAGCTCTCGAAAGAGAACGCCATAAAGAAGAATTAAAATCCAAGGAAACACCAAGTGAGAAACGTGCACGTCGCTTAAAGGAAAAAAATGCCAAAGAAGCTAGACGTCGCGAACGAATGGGTTGGGACACCGAATACCAACATTACACTAACCAGGATAATCCCTTCGGTGATGCCCATTTAACATCGACCTTCGTTTGGAACAAGAAACTCAAAAAAGAAGGCTTCAAGAATGTTGCCCCCGAAGCCGTGGAAGTGATGCATCGCCAGAAACAAGTTGAAAATAAGAAGGAACTCGAGAAGGTGAAAAAGAGGCGCATAAAGAGGGAAATGGAGAAACAAATGCGCGAAGAAGAAATGCAGATGCTGCAACGTTCCCGGGAAGCTACAAAGTTTGAAGAGTGGGAAAAACAGGAAGATATGTTCCATTTGAAGCAGGCCCGTCTACGTAGTTCCATTCGAATTCGCGATGGAAGAGCGAAACCAATTGACTTACTCGCTCAATACATTTCCAATTCCAACTTGGAACAAACTATCGAGATGCAGATGCACGAACCGTACACCTTTCTCAATGGCTTGGATATTCAAGATCTAGAGGATCTCCTGGTAGATATTGAGGTGTACAAAGATTTGGAGAAGGGATCAAATTCAGACTTTTGGACTGACATGACCGAGATTGCCAACGATGAACTCCAGAAACTCCGCAAAATTAAACTTGGCCTTGAGGACGACACTCAAATCGGCAGGAGGGAAGGAATACACAAGAGTGTATCAAAGGAAGTGTCTGATGTATTTCGAGGCAAGTCTGCCCAGCAGCTGGATGAGCTAAGGAACAAGATCGAAACCAAGATAATGAGGAAAACTGATGGCGTCGACATAAGCTACTGGGAGAGTTTGTTGTCCAAGTTAAAGGCCCACATGGCCAGGGCAAGATTGCGAGATAAACATCAAGTAAACCTCAGACAAAAGCTGGAGTTGTTGAAGAACTCATCTTTCGACGAACCAACTCCAAAATCTACTTTTGTAAATTCGAATTCGAATGTTGATGAGAAATTGGACCCCAACTCAGCTGATGACACCAACGATGACGAAGCAGACGACGAAAACGCTACCAAACTTACCGACGAACCTCCTTCAGACGCATGCTTGGACCTCTACAATGACGGATGCTACAGTCCTCCATACCTAACAATGGACGAAGTCGAAAGTGGTAAAGTAATCTCAGCGAAGAAGGCTGAAGAGAAAATAGAAGCACTGCGAAAATCACTCGTCCAGGCGAGCTTCGCCGAGAATGCCATGAGTCGAGAGGATCAGCTACTTCACGAGGAAGCCCGGAAGGGCATGACCGATGATGAGGCGGTATTTTCGGTTGAAACCAAACTCGAATCACAGGTTTATCTGTGGTCAGATAAATATCGTCCCAGGAAGCCTCGATACTTCAATCGAGTCCACACAGGATTCGAATGGAATAAGTACAACCAAACCCATTACGATATGGACAATCCTCCTCCCAAGATCGTTCAGGGTTACAAATTCAATATATTCTATCCGGACTTAATAAATCAGGGCTGCACTCCGCAATACTTCCTGACAACGTGTGCCGATAATAATGACTTTGCTGTTCTGAGATTTCATGCTGGACCACCTTATGAAGATATAGCATTTAAAATTGTGAATCGAGAGTGGGAATTCAGTTACAAGCGTGGTTTCCGATGCCAGTTCCAGAATAATATATTTCAATTGTGGTTTCACTTCAAACGTTACAGATATCGTCGTTAAACCAACCGAAAAGACAGAGGTCTGTTTGTGTATCATTTTATTTTTTGCACCATCAAATATTTCACATAGAACAGAAAACGCTGCATGCAAGCGCTATAGTTTTTAAGTTATTATTATGTACATTTATGTAATATTAATAAATAATAAAATATACGTCAAGACAGTGACATACTAACCTATATTTCTTTTTCTTTTATAATTAACGGGAACTCAAGGGGTTAATTATACAATCAGCATAAGTTTAAACATAGTGCAAGCTTTAGGATAGTAGGGAAGGATTAAAGAGGAGATACCGATGTACATTGGTCTTAAAGTTTTGAATATCAAAATGATAGAGAAAAACAGAGCTGGGTAAAGCATTCCAAATTCTCGATGTGTGATTAAAAAAAGAATATCTTTACTTGTCAGTACGTCCGAAATTGAGCTCAAGGGTAAACTGATGAGCATTCCTGGAAGTGAGAGTATTACAGCTGAATCGTTTAAGGGGTGGAATGCAACTGGCTAGTTCAACAGAACATTGTTTGTAAAAGTATCGACAAAACAACGAAAGGCATGAAACATTGCGGCGGTGTTCTAGCGATGTAAATGTTTCGATTATAGTTCTATCGCCTATCATTTTTAAAGCCCTTTTTTGTATTCTATCCAAGAGATTTAAACTTGTTTTGGGGGCACCTGCCCAGATATGCGAATTATATTCAAGCTTTGGACGGATGAAGGCTTTGTAGCCAGATCATAAGGGGTGACAAATTTCTTGCACTGTCAAAGAAATCCTTAGAACCTATCAGTATTTTTGGCAATATCGAATATGTGATCATTCCATAAGATATGATCTGTGATACATGATTTTGATTTGTTTCCTGGATGCTAGTGCCGCTCGTGGAAAGAAATTAGTACAAACTTCATGAGGAAAAAAAGGTCAAAAATTGCACATACAGTTAATTACAATACCGGCCAAAAGTTTGAGACCACCTTCAAAGGGTTGCTTTATTTGTACCTGGCGCCTGGGTTGAATATAGGATTTTGTTACCTGCATTGTTAACTTAGACCATTTATAAAAGGTGCAAGTGAAAGAACCCAAGATATTAATCTTTTTCTGTAAATTATGAGGAATTTTGTAAAAAAAAGGTAAAAAAAACAGTATTGGGTTTTTGGCTTCTATTTGGGTTTCCCATAGTTTTTATTTTGTATGACTTTTTACATTCAATTTGGAATTTTTTTATGAGTGGGGTAATATTAAAGGGTAAAAAAATGTAAAATTTGAATACCTACATATTCAGGATTTTGTATGTAATGCTCAGTTTGATCAAATTTAAAATTATTTGAGACTGTGATCTTCTCCAGTAAACAAAGTTCGCTTTATGTGAAAAGTTAAGGAATAAACTATTGAAACTCGATGTGCGATTATGACCCTTATTGAAGAGGGCTTTTCGCAAAGAGAAATCGCTACAAAATTGAAGATATCCAAAGGAGCAGTTCACAGGACCATACAGCGTTACTCTAGTACCGTCGGTTTTAAGGATAAACCGAGGTCAGGACGACCTAGAGTTATGACGAAAACCGAAGATCTCCATATCATCACCATAAGCAAGCGTTCTAGGAAGAAAACAGCACCAGAAATACGCACCCAGCTCAATGAAATCCGGGAAGAACCATTATCTGTATCAAGGATACAACGAAGGCTAAGCCATGCTGGACTTTTTGGACGCGTTGCAGTGCAGAAACCATTTCTACGACCCCAAAACAAGATCAAACGGTTGGAATGAGCCAAAACCCATAAGGATTGGACAGATGAAGACTTCAACAGAGTCTTATGGAGCGATGAGTCCAAGTTTGAGATATTTGGCTCAAATCGCAGAGTGTACATCGGAAGAATGGATAAAGAAGTCTATAAAACAATATTGGAAGACCACGTTTTGGTATCTGGACTCCGATTAATGGGTGAAGGTTTTGTATTCCAGCAAGACAATGACCCGAAACACACTTTAAAACTTTGCCGGGGATACCTGAAACAAAAAGAAGATGAGTAAAATTCTAAAAGTAATGGTATGGCCACCGCAGTCTCCAGATATTAACCCCATTGAGCTCTTATGGGAAGAGCTTGACAGAAATGTCCGGAATCACCACATAACATCGGAATCTGCTCTTTGGGAAACTCTACAAAATTGCTGGAATAATATTCCATAAGAAAAAATACAAAACGTTGTAAGAAGATTTCCCAGAATTGTAAAAAAAATTATTGAATTTAAAAAAGAGTTTTTTGATAAGACTCATTTTAGAGCTTTTATTGCTTTTTTAAATAAATAATTTATGTTTAGTACAAAACTAGTTTATATTTTTCTATCATTTGCAACTAGACATGCTCTTCACTTTTTTCACGTATTAACTTTTTTCCTAAAACTTCAGTTTAGGGGTTAAAACTCGATATTTCAGAGGTGGTCTCAAACTTTTGACCGGTAGATATTTAAGTTTTTGAGTTTGATAATCTTTTGCGCTTATTACATCCTGATAGCGATTCTTTATGGAAAGAATTAGTTTTGAAGTGATTTAAGGTAAAATTCTGTTCCATTTTCCATGCTGGTTCTTATAGCTTATTTTTGGTTTTCGGACCTTCATCCTAAATAATTCCAAAAATCAATGGGATTTAGGTCTAGAGATTGGTGAGAATGAGGCATTTCGGACTAAACTTTATATAGAAGGCACTCTTTTACTATGCTTGAGGAATGTTTAGAGTCGTTGTCTTGCACTAGCAAAAAGTCGTCTTTTAAGCCAATTTTTAAAGCGCTGGCCTTCAAATTATCCTAAACTTGTAATTATTGTAATAGTCATATTCGATGAACCAAATTTTTGCATGATCAGAAATTAAAGCAAAAAATACTACAATGTCCCAAAGGTAGTACAAATTTCTGTTCATTTGTAAAGAACGTACCAAACACCACGTCTTCCTCGGTTCCAATCCCTATGTAAGCTCGATTGATAAAGCCAATTTGCTTACAGCACATTTTGCTGTTAATTCGAAGCTAGCGGATAGTGTCATGAGTCCTCCTCTTCTTGAGAGCGTAAATGATTCTATGGGTCGAATCTTCTTTCGCACTCGTGCAGTCGCAAGAGTACTGAAAGACTACACAAATCCGCTGGCCAGAAAACCTGACAAAACTACTGTGTAAGCTTTTTCATTTGTCCTATTCTTCAGGTCTCTTCCCGAGCGGATGGAAAACTGGATTTGTCCAGCCTGTCCCTAAAAATGGTGAATCCTCCCCCCCTCAAACTATCGTTCAATCGCACTTACGTCCCTTCTTTCTAAGGTCATGGAAACGCTGATTACTTTTCAGCTTAAGAAATATCTTGAAGAACGGAAGCTTCTTAACGACCGACAGTATGGCTTTCGTAACAATAGGTCCACTGGTGATCTCATGGTTCATCTCACCAAACAGTGGAACAAATCTTTTCATCGTTTTGGAGAAAGTAAGATTATTGCACTTGATATTTCAAAAGCATTTGATAGAGTTTGGCACCAAACTCTTTTATCGAAAATGCGTGCTTTTGGTATTGGTGAATCTCTTCCTCGTTGGATTAGAAATTACCTTCATAACCGTTCAATACAAGTTGTATTAGATGGTTTTCAAGTCTGAAATTCATAAAATAAATGCTGGTGTCCCCCAGCATTTTTTTTCAGCTCCGATTTGTCTCCGACTCTCTTCTTTATATTCATAGACGATCTTTTGTCTTTCACTTCTAATCCATTAAACTGTTTCGCCGACGACAGTACCCTCAGCTTTTCATATTCGTTTCTAGATTTACATCCTGGTTCTTCGGATGTGGAACATCAACGGCAGCGTATGATAAGCTCATTAAATTCTGATCTTGACAGCATTGTCCAATGGGGAATCAAAAACCGTGTACAATTTAATGCTTCGAAAACTCAATGCTATCTCCTGTGGTTAAAGCGTAACGCACCCTCGATGCCACTATCTATGAGTGGCACTTGCATCCAGGAAACCAATCAACTATCAGTACTCGGTATGTGTATTACAGATCACCTTTTATGCAATGATCACATATTCGATATCGCCAAAAATGCTGCCAGGTGCTTAGGATTTCTCCGACCATGCAAGACATTTTTCACCCCTTCTGATCTGGCTATAATCTACAAAGCTTTCATCCGTCCAAAGCTTGAATATAATGCGCATATCTTGGCAGGTGCCCCCAAAACAAGTTTAAATCTCTTAGATAGAATTCAAAAAAGGGCTTTAAAAATGATAGGCGACAGAACTATAATCGAAACATTTACATCGCTAGAACACCGCCGCAATGTTTCATGCCTTTCGTTGTTTAAGCATTCGACCCCTTAACCAACTCGCACTTCTAGGAATGCTCATCAGTTTACCCTTGAGCTCAATTTCAGGCGTACTGTAAAGTGTAGAGATTCTTTCTTAAATCGCACTTAGAGAATGTGGATGCTTTGGCCAACTCTGTTTTTCCCTCCCATTTTGATGTTCAGAACTTTAAGACCAATGTACACCGGTATCTCCTTTTAAATCCTTCCCTATTTTCCTAACGCTTAAATATAAACATATAAAGGGTACTAATAACCCCAAGGTGATCGTGAATCAGAAAAAAAAATATGTATTTGTTTTTGGTTTTGGATTGTTGTCTCTATAAAAACTAAATTTACCACAAAGTTATACCCCATATAGCTTCCCAGAGCATAACGTTTCCTCCTCCATGTTTCACCGTTTGATGCAAATTTTTCACATGTTGGTTTGGTTTCCTTCACACAAATCCGCGACCGTCCGACTCAAAGACATTAAACATCCTCTCGTTAAGGAATAACACATTCTTCCCTAATTCACCTGCTTTCAAAACGTATGCATACCCATACATAGTTCAAGCGTTTCGAAACGGTTACTTTTGAAATAAAGGTTTTTTGTACCGTGCGATCATTATATCCCTTTGAATGCAGAAAGTTTCGAACAGTTTGAGAGTTAAGCATTATTCCATGATTTCCTAAACTGTCAACAGATATTTTAGGAGCACTTAACTTGGGATCGGTCTTTATCATTCCTACAATTTTCCGTTCCATATGATCGTCTAATATTTATTTTCGACCTTTTCCTGTGGCCACTTCAAAACCTTAATTTTTCAAATAATTTTTTAATACATACCTACTGACCGTGTTCTACCAATAGTTGACGACATCTCAGCATAACTTTTTCCATCCATTGTTTAATGTACGAGGGGCGTTCAAAATATTCTTGGTATCGATATGAAGGAAAATGCGAATCCAATTTAAATTGTTTTTATTTTTCAATATAATCTCCCCCAACATCAATGCATTTGTTACATCTTGAGATAAGCTTTTTTAAACCCTCAAAAAAATAAGTTTCCTCTTTCCCTGCAAAATACCCATTTATTGTCGACTTGAGTTCTTCATCATCCGAAAATCTTTTTCCACGAAGACATTTTTTCAAATCCGGAAACAGGAAGTAATCATTAGGGGCAAGGTCTGGACTATTGGGTGGATGTTGAATTTCTGCAAAACCACAATCTCGCACAGCAGCCTTGGAAACTCGCGCCGTGTGAACAGGAGCGTTGTCATGAAGAAGCAACACACCCCCTGCGAGTTTACCCCGTCTTTTCTTTTTAATTTCCTCCCGCAAATTATGCAAAGTGGAAGCGTAGGATTTGGCGTTGATGGTTTCACCTTTTTTTTTGTACTCAATGAGTAAGATTCCCTTTGAGTCCCAAAAAACTGTGGCCATGAGCTTCCCGGCAGACGGAGTGACTTTGAACTTCTTCGGGGGGTCTGTTCCTTTTTTATGCCACTGCATGGACTCTTGTTTGCTTTCAGAGTCATAGTGGTGAACCCATGTTTCGTCCCCAGTAACAATCCGATGCATAACACCGTCCGCGTTCTCACTACACATCTCCAAAAGCTTTCTACAGCATGCGATTCTCACTTTTTTCTGAGGCGCTTTGAGCATTCGTGGCACCCACCTTGCACTGACCTTTGAAAGGTTAAGATGGTCATGAAGGATGGTGTGAATGGTACCAGTCGAAAGCTTGGTGATCTCTGCCATCATTTTCACCTTTATTCGGGCATCCTCGAAAACAAGTTTTTCGACTTCTTTGATGCTTTCTCTACTAACGGTAACAAATATGAGGAAAAGCTTATAGTTTTGTTGCATTTGCTAGTATACATATATTATAAATGGACAAATAAAGTCAATAAGCTCACATTGGTGGTTCGAAGTTCATAAACCCTCTATTTTCAGTTGCTGTACGTGCAATTTGATGTAGTGTATATAAATTTATGAATAAAATCGATGCCAATTTTAGCCCACCAGATCGGATCCAAAGCCCACTAAATCGTCTTTTATTGACTTTTTGTCTTCTAAACAAACATGACTTGATTTTGTATTAATTACCCCTATTATGGTCGAACGTTCGAAGTGAGATATTTTCATTAGCGAAATTACACATTCGACTTATGTACCACGGACGGTTGGCGAACTTTACAATTCGAGTTCGAAATTCAGTGCTACCATAAAAAAAATAACAGGCATAAATAAACTGTAAGTCATGAAATTTCAAGACAACTTTAATTTCTTGGAGCTCTCTAATCATCTCTTAAGTAAAACAAATATTTTGCACCTACTGGAAGTTCTTTTAATTCTCATTAATTCCTTAAGTTCCAGATCATATTTTCGACTGAATAAGGAAGTTTTTGTATTCGTTTTAAACAAGTTGTAAGGCAAATTTAAAAATGCAAGCACCTCATTAATCCTGCTATACTATAATTAGCTTCTGCTCTTAGATTTTTTGCTAGTGGGAGTTATCAGGGTACAGTAGGAAAAGATTTTGACTTAGGCCTGTCACAATCCTCGGTTTCCTTAGTAGTAAAACAATTTGTGTGTGTAATTGGAGACAAATTATGTCCAACCTAGATCTGTCTCAGCATTTCATCCGATGAGAAACAAAACGCACGAAACTACTTTTTTTTAACGGCCAGGTTACCAGAAGTAATAGAATGCGTCGACGGAACCCTTATAGGAATCGTTGCTCCGATTGAGTTGTGTCATCAGTATCTTAGCAGGAAAGGATATTACAGTTTATACGCAATGGTAGTAAGTTTTTTCCCCGAGATTTTTTAAGGCGTGTGACCATAAAATGTGTATTCTTTATGATAGATAGATAGATATGTTTATTTGTTTATAAGCTTAGCTTTTACAAATTGATTGGCAATATGTAAATATTACATTATTTCATAAGGTAAGTGCAATATAATTATAATTCATCTAACATAACAATAAGGTAAGATATGAAGCAACAATTATAAAGAAAATACAAAAATTAATTACTTTTATTACTTAACCTGAAACCTGGATTTATCATTCGTTAAGGATAAAAGCTCTTAAGTTAAGCGAGTTTGTAACATATTTGTATATATTCAGTGCAACGTTTTGATCTTCAACTTTCATTATACTATTCATGTCAGTTAAGTTCATAGGGGATAGGAAGTGGTTTCTAACTGCATTCAAAATTGGGCTTCCTCAAAGGATTGTTCAATTGTATCATCTTCATATGTATTACACAATGTGCAAATGTTCATTGGGTCAAATATATGTCTATCACCGTGTAAAACTGTTCTGTGGGCATATCTGTTCGCGCACCTAATTTGCGCTAAGACTTTATGCACGTATGGTTTGCAGGATGAATTCAGGTACGGAGCCGGTTTATATTCTGGTTCTTGTATATTCGCTAAATAAGGAGCATAATAGCAGCAAGAAGTTGAGTTAGATGCCTTCCTGAAATCTTCATTTATATAGCTTCTCTTCTTGTCTTCCAGGATGCTTACAAAGTATTGACGAACAGGTAATAAGTTTTGCTGTTCCCATATATGTATCTATAAAATTACTCATTAAGGCGGCCTTAAATTTTGTTGCCCAGTTTGGTCGTTGGGAGTTGTTATGGGTTCTCAAGATTTCGTTGTAACACTTTTTAATTAGGCGCTCATCAGAGGCATTCAACAGTTTTTCCCAGAAATGCAAAGCTCTTTTCGCTATCTCGTAATCTAATGGAAGTGTACCAGTTTCTAAACGAACCATATTGCTTTGTGTGTTTTTAGCTAGACCAAGCAACTTCTTTAAAACTGAAGTTTGAATAACTTCAATTTTGTCTCCAGCTTCCAGGCCCCATATCTCCGCACAGTATAGTAAAGACGTTTTAATTGTTGAATTATAAACTTTGATTCTTCCTTCCCAGTTTTCCATGTAAGGGCTCCTCATAGCTTTTTCGGTTACTGCTGCTGCTGCTCTTGCCTTGGTTTTGAAGACATTCATGGTTTCATTCCAAAATCCAGTTCGACTCAAGGTTATTCCCAGATATTCAAAGCTATCTACAACTTCAATTGAGTCTTCTTTATATGCAAATCTTTCCGGGCATGATGATATTTTTCTTTTTGCAAAGTTTACTATCTTCGATTTTTCAGTATTTAATGTCATATCTTTTGCTGTAAAATATTTTTCAAGTGATTTCAGAGTTTTTCTTAAATGAAGCTCAGACTGAGCGAAGACAGCAATATCGTCGGATTATGCTATCGGGATAGCATTTGTTGTTTCCGAAATATCTATTCCTGTAAGGCCCTCGATTCTTAAGAATTCTTCCAAATCATTTATATATAAGTTAAATAGGAGGACACTTGATGGATCACCCTGTAGAACACCCTTTGTGACATTCACTTCTTTTGTTAGGCCAATTGTTGTCTTAATAGCAATTTTGGTTTTCACATATATGTTTTGAAATGCATGTATTATTTTCCCACTTGCTCGAATGGATCTAAGGTGGGTCCATAGCTTATCGTGATTCACACTATCGAATGCTCCTTTAAGGTCAACAAAGACTACAAAAAAACTTCCTTTTTTTTTGCAAGAGTAATATCTGTGATTGCACTTAGGATAAAGAGGTTATCAATACAACTTCGTCCTTTTCTGAAACCGTTCTGAAATTCAGGAATTAGTTGCTCTTCTTCTGCCCACTCTTGAAGTCTGTTTGATAGGATTTGGGTGTAAACTTTCATCAAAGCATTTTCGATCGCTATAGGTCAATAGTTCGTTGGTAGAGATTTATCACCTTTTTTAAATTCTTTATTCTTTATGTTGACTCAAGATATACTGGATATACCCATGATTCCTTTGTACGGAACTCCAAGTCTTAGGTCAGTTCTTGAAACGTGGTACCAAAGAGAACTTTTAGTGTTCCTTAGTAGCATTTATATTTTTATTTCGTCGTTCAATAATATTTCTTTTCCATCGCGAACGTTCAAATCAACGAACATTCGATAATGACAATAGAGTGAGATCAATCTTCGAAAAATGTATGACATTTAAGTCGAATCAACGGTTCTCAAATTTCTGACACTCAGACGTTTATTCATTCGAAGTTTATAAGCTTTGTCTACCACTCAAGAAAACCGTTTAATGTTTTTATTTTAACTGCAGCGTTTTTCATACATTGCCTGAATAAATAAGTTAGTATGGATGCAGAAAAAAATAGTATTATTTTGTGACTCATAAAGCCTTATCTATGTTTATTTCTCCAAGAGACCTTCCAATTGATTACATAAGCGTATTTTTTAAATACTTGCGTTGTATTAAATTTTAACAGATAAACATAAAAACGATAAGATTACTCTTTTTTTAAATTTATTATTTCATAAGATTAATTAAGATTAATTAAAATTAACTCTGATTATCCTTCAATTTAATTGTTTCTTCGACCATAGTATTTAAATCCAACAATTTATCGATTTGTGTTGGCATAAAATCCATATTGGATAACTCCTTTGTCCATGCTCCGACATCTACTCGAAGTTGCAATCGTATCTTATCATCGTCAGACATTGCACCACCACTCGTTGTTGTTGATTGTTGTTGATTTGTAGACTTTTCCTTAAGGTTCTTTAAACGACGTAAGGATTCCTCGGTTTTTTGAACTGATGTTAACACTTCCGTAACTGATGTGTAATACCTGTGGAGAGGAACAATATTTTTTGATAACAACACACATTCTAAATCAAAGAAAATGTTTTCAACTTACTCTTTTGTTATTCTCACAAAGACTTGTCTAAGTATTCTCTGGACAATATAATCATCGAGTTTGTCACCCAATCCTTCCTGGAAAGCTTTGACAGGCTTTAGCATTTGCTCCACATAGCCAGAACTTCGAGTTGGAACTTCTCTGTTCGTCTTTCTATACAATCGTGGCAGATCATTCACTTGCTGAATGCTGTCGATACTTTCAACGGTCAGAATGTCAATCAAAGCCTTCTCTATTCCAGCTAGATGCCCCTGGAGAGTCTCTTTAACATCATCAATAGAATCACTTAGAACATCATTGTTTTCCGAGATATTCGAGGACAACAGACCAAGGACATAAGGCAGCTTCTCAATAAACTTTGTGGTGTCTGCATAGAGAAAGACCATCATATTAATCTTGGGAGTTTTGAGAACCAAGTCCTTTCTCTGCAAAGCCGTCACTGCATCATTGATCCAATGAGAAAGTCTCAGAATAATTTGTATGGTGAGCTTGAAGAATTTCGGAAATACCTCGTAGAGGTACACTCCATCCGACCAACAGCGATCGATAGCTTTTAGAGCGGAATTGAAAGGAATCAAATGGAAATCACCCTCATCGACGAGCTTGCTATCGTCCAGAACTGGCTCGAGAACGCCCTCGAATTTAC
The DNA here is from genome assembly GCF_945859685.1 of Eupeodes corollae. NCBI lineage: Eukaryota > Metazoa > Arthropoda > Insecta > Diptera > Syrphidae > Eupeodes > Eupeodes corollae. The sequence continues at coordinate 64,627,164 of NC_079147.1, forward strand.
CGGCGATTTCTTGGAAGCAAATCTGAAAATAAACCGGCAGATTCCATCGGGAGTGGAAACTTTTCGTCTGCGAATGTTGTCGGAACAACTGAATCGATTCGGGGCTTTGGAGGATCTCCTCGATTTTCTGGATAAAGTCTCTCGTACATTTGTATTTCACATAGAAAACTTCGGAATTACCAGGAGCAAAGATAGAGGACATATGGGCTTCAAGACGTTGCTCCACATCGCTCCAAAAGCTATTCACCAAAAAGTTGAAGCCTTTCATTTTGTCAGAGTATTGTGTGATCCTCAGTAAGTCGGTCATGTGGAGTGAAATGAAGTTGAGAACTTTGTTGTAAATGCCAGCCAAACCTTGTGGGGAATTCTGCAGGTGATGCTCTGATATGGTGTTGGCCATATATGGACCAACGGTGTCTTCTTTGAAAACCAGCTCAGCCTCAGGGCATGCATCGAGTGTGATGTAGATTCGGAGACATCGTTCTAGACTCTCACTGGCTGTACTAGTTGAGGTCTTGAGGGTGGAGTTGAAGAGAATCCTTAATTTTTTGAGGATTTCCTCATTCAAGGTCTCAATCTTTTCCATTTGTCCAGTATTCAAATATTCCTCACAGAATTTTCTATTGAATTTTAATTGAATCAATTCTAGAGCGGCTCTTTCTAGATCGACCGGCTTAATAGCTTCTGTGTTCAGTTTATTGGCAAGCAGTTCTTCGAGCTTTGCCATGGTTTCCAAGACTTTCTTTAAACTTTGAAGGTTTCTCTTCAAAATCCGTAGATCATTCTTTTGCTTTAAATATCCACTGACTTCTTGTTCGTTTTCGTTGATCAAGTCTTTGATGCTCAAGATTTCCTCCCGAAAGACTTCCAATGGCTTCCGAATGGCGCCGATCGATTGATCCAGTCCTACAAGATTCGCTGATAGGCTCACAAAGTCAGCGTAGTCTTCGTTTATAAGATCAATCATGGAGGATCGTAGGACTTTTAAGTAGACACCAAGATTGTCGCGGAGTTGTTCCAGACTCGGTGCATTACGATTTCGGTGGAGGAACTCATCAACTGAGAAATTTGTCTAAATAGGAGATGATTATATCTTCTCGTTAAGTTTTAGGGTTCCAAATTTAATTTACTTACTTTCATGAATTCATTTTTATCGAAACAAAGCTCAGTTGATGCGGCTACAACCGAGTTATCGTTATGCGATTGCATAGTGGTGGAATTTGATTAAATTCAATCCAAAAACCAGAAAAATATTAACTTTTATTCTCGGATGAAAAAATTTACAAAAATCACAACAAAACACTAATTTTGCCAAGTTGTCATTTTTTTATTTTGACATATGACAGTTCTTTTTGTAAGAAAGGGAGTGTTCGCAAATGAATACATTTTAGGCTGTGCACACAGTTGCAGTGTAGCGACCTTCAGCTGCATTATGGTTAATCTACATGTATCTGTATTTGATTTCTGCAAAACAAAGGTAGTACATATTAAATTAATATTTTTGACATAGATAAAGACCGAAATGCAGTGAGGTTTATGTAAATAATTGCAATATTTCATTTAAATCAGGGAAAACTTCTCCAAATTTAAAGCTGGCCAATTGGATTCGAACCGATCCAAAATCAACCGTGTTTGGTTAAACTGAGGTGACCTCGGTTTAGCTCAGTCGTTCCATTTGGGTTTTCTGCAAGTCAGAAAATTATGAGCCCGATATAAATTTCTACGAGCTAAGTAGTTTTATCTGTGTACATAATCGTATGTCCAACTCATACTGAAGGAAACAAATTCTTAATGTCTCTTTCCCTCTATTTATGTTTTCTAATTCAATTGTCAACTTTTTCGTCCATGTTTTTCTGCTCAAGACTTTCGTAATTTTAAGATATTTCTCTGAAAAAAAAGGTTGGAAATTATTTATTTAATTATAAGAACCCTTCTCTTTGTTGATTATTATCCAGAGCTATGAGCTTAAAATGAAAAATATAAAAATGATTTATCTATGTATCGTGTATACCGGGCAAATCTATTTCTTGAGGGCTTCGGAATTTCAAAAGAGTTTTAATATTTTATAGGGACTACAACATCGAGTTAGCATTGCCGCTTTCGGGCTTCAACATAAAATATAATAAACACTGTCACTGTTAACTTTTGTATAACTTAACTAAATTTCTTAAAAACATCAAATTGACACCTTTATTTTCACAAAAGGCGAATATATAGAAGATCAACTAAAAAGTGATAGTTTTAGTATTTTTTAGGGACTACAACATCGAGTTAGCACTGCCACTTTCGGGCTTCAACATAAAATATAATAAAGATTGTCACTGTTAACTTTTGTATAACTTAACTGAATTTCTTAAAAACATCAAATTGACACCTTTATTTTCATAAAAGGTGAAAATCTAGAAGATCAACTAAAAAGTGATAGCAAATGGGTTTCAACTCAAGTACAAAGAAAGATATTGAGTTAAACTTTTTCACCTTACACTACATTTTGTTTATATTTTTCAAATCTTGGGAAGTAATCAGTATAGGTCACATCCCAGCCTATTTTTTACTTTTCCAATATAACAAGAAAACATTTATAGAGGAAATATATTTTATATTATTATATAAAAGTAGGCATTTCTAACTTATTGCTCTGCTAGTTTCTATCTCTTAAAGACCCGGTCCTACCAACAACAAGCGAGATAGAATCCATTTGATCCCGGGAGTAGCTAAGAAAGGGTTCTTCATCTGACAGATTATGCAGATGAGGCTAGTAAATCCAGGTGTCCCCAGGTACTTTACCCTCAGCTAGGTCAATACTTAAAATGGGTTGTAGGTTAGTTTAGGTTAAAGTGGCTGGGGATTCAGAAACAACACATTTAGGCCAAAAGAAAGGGCCTTTTGCTATCGCAAAAGCTGTTTCTTTTAGCAGAAGTTTACATATAGCTATGGGTATACCCATCTTCTCCCTTTCAAGTGAAATAGGTATGATGGTTCCATTTTTAACGAGTTCATCGGCTGAAGGCTCTACAATTTCCTGTGATGTCTCTGTGGCCCAGCACCAAACAGAGGTGAATGTTAAATTGCTGCGCCATCTCTATAAGAGACGATCGGCAATCGAGGGCCGTTTGAGATTTGGTTGAGACACCGTCAAGAGATTTGATAGCAGCCTGACTGTCAGAGAAGATGCGGATATCACGTTTTGTCTTAGCCAGGAGTGAACCTCTTTAGACTCTAAAATCTCCGCTTGGAAGACGCTACAATGATTAGGGAGGCGGAATGAGATGCTTAGATTAAGCTTTTCTGAGTACACACCACTACCAACTCCCTCATTTGTCTTGGATCCATCTGTATAAAAATGAATGCTTTTGTTATCCAGGTGTTTTTTGTCTTTCCATTCATGTCTAGATAGAATGGATACCTGGAAGTTTTTTTTTCCAAATTGGGGTTTAGGAATAGTGTAGTCTGTGTACTTTGGTATAGAACCAAAGAGGTTCAAAATGATGGAGTTCCCCACATTGTTGTTAGTCCATTGAGATGAGGCGTTGACTCTTATAGCTGTACTCGCTGCCACTTGTTTGCTGAAGATGTCGAGGGGTGTCAGATGGAGAAGAGTGTCTAACGCTGCTGAGGTTGTGGTTCTCAATGCCCCGCTTATGCCGAGATATGCAGTGCGTTGGATTTTGCTGAGTTTGTCGAAGTATGTGACTCTCTCCAGTGCGTATGTGCATATAAAGCCAATAGGTTATGCGAGGCTAAAAACCCCATTTGCTTCCTATGGCTTTCTTGCAAAGGAAAAGATTGACTGTAGCTTTTTTAACTCTTTCCTGAATGTTAGGTTTCCAACTTAATTTGTTGTTCAATATCAGACCAAGATATTTGGCTTCATTGGTAAAAATTAGTGGAGCACCTTTTATTGAAAGAGGTATAATTACTGGGATCTTGTATTTCCGTGTAAACAGGACGAGGTCTGTTTTTTGAGGATTAATACTGAGTCCGCAGTGATCAGCCCATCTAGTGAGCATATTGAGTGCATTTTGGAGGAGGTCTCTCAGTGTATTAGGATGTTCCCCTGTGACGGCGATAGCAACATCATCGGCATATGCAGCCACTCTGTAGCCTTCCCTCACAAGGGATATTAGTAATTCGTTAACCACTATGTTCCACAGGGGAGGGGACAGAACACCATCTTGCGGAGTGCCTCTACTGACAGAACTTCTTGTGTAAAAATCCTCCATCTTAGAGTTGATGATCCTGCTTTTTAGCATTAGATTAATCAACTTACAGAGTGAGTGTTCGAAGTTTAGGGTCGTCATAGCAGAAGTGATAGCGGATATGTCAACGCTGTTGGAAGCACCCTCAATATCCAGGAAGGCCACCATAGTATATTCCTTTTGCTCTAGGGAGTATTCGATAGTTCTTACCAGAGTGTGCAAGGCTGTTTCTACCGATTTCCCTTCACAGCAAGCATGCTGAGACATCGATAGTCTCTTATCAATGCTTTTACGTACATGGATATCAATAAATCGTTCCAGAGTTTTGAGAATGAATGATTATAGGCTAATAGGTCTTAGATCTCCAGGTTTGACATGCGAGCATTTGGGTTGTATACTCAACTTTCAACTGGGAACTTTTCAAAACAAGGAAAGCTCAAGGAGTTAGTAAGTACAGGCACCATTCTGAAAGAAGGATATTTAGGTTGGGGGTGGAGTTGGTAACATTGGATCTCCATTCCTTGGTTGGAGAGGAAGAGATTTACGGAGAGGTTGGCGAGCACCCTTTGGTTTCATGATCTATCTAGAGAAGACTTTTCGAGAATAATTGATCCTACTCAGCTGCTACAACTCGGCAAGTTCGACACTCAGGTAGAAGAACAACCTTATTTAGTTCCAAATCAACGAAATTTCGGACACAATTCTTATCCATGAGTCTAGTACAAAACGGATAATATGATAGTCCTTAAAAGTTTGAATTCCTGTTGCCATTTAATAAGGAAAACATTTTAAAGTTATCTTGAAAAATTCCTCAATCATTCCATGCATCTCCAGCAACCTTAAAAAACAAACAACCATTTTTTTTTTAGAAAAGAAACAAAAATAAAATTTATTTTTTGTTTTCGCAAAATGTTTTTTGAGTGTTCCATGTGTTATTACTTGTTTTTTTTTTGTTTTGTTTTTCGTTTTACCTCTCTTAATTGGTTTTACCTTTTATTTTGAAGTTCTTATGTAACTTATATCTAATGAATACAAGCCCATTTAAAAACCAGTTTTATAAATATTTTTTGTTTTAATTACTTTATGTGAAAGAGTTGATGTCTTTAAATTGTAATGCACTCTATTTTTCTTTTTAGTTTGAACTTAAAAAATAAAATCTACTCTTTTATAACATATATAATAATTATAGCAAAACAAAATTTTGTTATTACATTATTATAATATTATTTTATTATAAAAAAAATCTTCGATAAATCACAGCAAATGACTTTCTGTATGTGTACCGAATCAAACGTTAACAGATCAATTCTAAGTTTTGTATTGGAAATTGTGTAAGAGATAGCAATTGGATAAAATAAATAATAAATTTAAAAAAGAAGATGTATCTATTTTTTTGTTTTGTTTTATTTTGTTTTTATTCTTAAATCATTAACACGTTACGCTTTAGACAATTATCTTTTTTGCCTAAAACGTAACGTGTTAAATTTGATATTCAAGAACATGCCTAAATTTTAATATTTTCTTGGATTAAAAATCACTTCTTAAGGTAAATTGTAAATCTGTATTTTTTGTTTGTTTTTTTACAATGCAAAAAATGAGGCTTATTTATTTTGTTTAAATGTTTTTTTTTGCTTTGCTTTGCCTTCTTTTCGTTTTAATACAAGATTTTTGTTTTTTTATATTTGTTGTTGTTTTAAATTTACAATTATATATATAATTTGTTGTTTTGTTTCCTATATGGCGACGATTAATCGATATACTGCGCTAACCAACGGAATCCTTCGCCATAGCCTTGTCTTTTTAACACTGAGCACATAAATAATTCTAATGGACGACCGGGTAAGTCTGATCGAGCTACTTTACCCTAAAATTTTAATTAAATAAATTTTGTCAGTAAAGAGGAGCAATGAAAAGAAAAGAATAATTATAAATTTACCTTTCCTGTGGTAAGCCTGTAGAGACCAAAATCATTTCTCAATTCATCTTCACTGGCAGCACCGGGCTTGTCGATTTTATTACCGAGGATCAAAATGGGGCAGTTGGAGAGAGCCTCATCTGTTAGAAGAGAGTCCAATTCATTTTTGCTTTCTTGGAAACGGCTACGATCCCAGGCATCTATTAAGAAAACGATAGCATCTACGGCTGGGAAGTAGTCTTTCCACACACGACGCGCTGTAAAAAGGAGTAATGAGTTAAAAGTGTTAAATGGATTTTTATAGTCTTGCTTATTTATAAGACCCCTTTATTTGAAGTCGAAAAACAAATTTGGCAACTGTGAGACAATAATTGGTACCCGAAACCGACATTAGCTTGTATATCTAATTTTATAGAAGGCACGCACTAAGTGGCTGAGTGTTTTAAGTTATTATGAAAATCTCATAATACAATGTTTTCCAATAAGAGGCCTAATTTTGATATTAAAAAAATGGTTAACTAATAAACATTCTCAGAAGCTAGAGTGTTAAGGTTAAACTGTTTGAGGGAAGAAATGCAGCTGTTTCTTTTACTAGAGCAAAATCCTTTAAAATAATGATTTAAAAAGGCTTCGGCAAGAATCTTCATGAAGATGTTCGAGTGGCGTTATTGATGATGTTAATTTTAAAAACTCTTATTTGAATATTGCCGAAGTAGTTTAAGTAAGATTTTGTGCAATAGTCCAGAGGTGAAAGTTATACTCAAATAAGACGTATACAGATTTTGTAAATTGAAGCGAGATCAGAAGGAGAGACAAATCGTTCCACACGAGTGTTTCTCCAAGATTAAGGCGTTCACGATTCAACGATTCAAGAATTCATTAAAATTAAAATGGGGAGGAGGAAAACGAAGTCCTTGTGCACACCAGCATTTATATTGTGGGTTTCAGGTCTAAGAAATCTTGTTTTGAACAGTTCGAAAGAATATTTCTAATTAAACGAAGAAAGGATTCGTCACTATTAAAGGCAAGCATTTTCGATGAGAGAACAAGATTCCAGGCTTTGGCATGTGCCTAAACGATTTGTTCTATTTTTCGATGAACAATGAACAAATGCTTGGTCCTTTAGAATTTTCCTAAGCTGATATAATAATTCCTAGCACACAGAAACAAGATCTTGAAACACTCGCGAAGCATTTACTTGGCTCAGAAAATAGAAGTCTAAAAGTGTTAAATAACAAGATCTCAGTGGCCACCTCTTCAATAAATAACACGGTCAGGAAACTTTGACTGTGATTTCAAATAATCACTTTTTTTTAGTAAGTTTTAACAATTCTAGTTCGTTCTTAACAAACTTACCTTCGATATCATGCACTTTAAAAAAGACATAACCACAGCTATCTTCTTATAACAGCTTATTGGTCAATAAGTCTATCTAGGTTTTGAAGTCAACGACAATAATAATAATAAAAATAAAATAAATAAAGTGTGAAACAATCTTGGAATTTTTGATTAATGCTGGCATATAGTACTGTTTTTCTGTTTAAAAAAATTAAATCTTCTTATTAATTTATCTATTAGTTTAAAACTTTAAAACCTGCTTATTGATGTTGAAAGGTCTAATATAAACTCCGAAATACCATATTTTACCACGGGCCAAGAGTTGTAATACTTAAGACGTAGTAGCACTTTAAAGTGGCGTCAGAAGGATTTATTCATATTATAGTTTCATAGTTATAGTTTATAGTTTACATTTCACACAGCTCTAGAACGAGAATTGGTGTTTAAATTAAAAACCCCTTCTCTTTGCCGATTAATTTAAAAACAACAGATATCGTCTCTAGTGCGTAGTCATTTTCTTTAAGCAATAATCTTTAGTGAACATTAAAGTTTAACTTTTTAACTTAAACTTGGATTTTAAGGATAACAATTGCACATCAGAAAAGCGGTAAAAGGTTACAATGGTCGTCGACAAGATTTTGTTTCTAGCATTAAATCAAATCCGATTTCACTCTATCATGTCTGATTTTTATGATAACCTACTACAATTTCGAAAAAGCACTTCCAAATTTTTGAGCGTATCAAAATTTATAAAGTAGTGTTCTATTTCTATATTTCCTATCTTCAATATTGAGTTCAAATATTTGAGTACATATTTCGTACAATTTTTGAAATATAGGTTTTATGATGGGTTGATTTTGCCATCCTTATTGTTTCTCCTACTTTCTGTCATCATATCTTCTTTTAATTAGTCCCTAAAGACATATCATGAAAATTTACAGCGTCGAGCAAACGTTCAAATGATAAAACTTTATTTAAAAAAATGTGTGTTCTCCATATGCAACGATGCGGGCATTGCTCCCTTTTAATAGGGTACATAGGTCGTCTTTCCAAGTCGACTGTTCAACGTTTGGTGGCCAAATTCGAGTCCAATGGCTCAGTGAAGAGTACGCCAACGGCGATCAACATATGTAGTTCGATGATTACCAACTTCTTTTGGCCTGAATTGGATGATATGGACACCAAACACATATAGTTTTAACAGGATGGCTCTTTGTGTAACACAGCTCAAGACACAGTCGATATTCTGTTCCATCAGCTTCATGGCATGATTATATCGAGCCGAGGCGATGTGAATTTATCACCAAGATCGTGTGATTTGACCCCTATAGACTTTTCTGTGGAGATTTCTTAAGTCGCATGTTGATGCGAATAAGCCACAAACAACCGCTGCCCGGGCCCTCACAAACTTATCAAAACCTGGACCTTTGTAATACACGCCACCAAGCGAAGCCAAGGCGACCACTTAAACGATGTGATATGCACTTATTTTATTCTATTTAAAAATCGACCCGCCTTAAATGAAAAAGCCTTTATAAAATACAGTGTGAAAGTAATTTTTGTTTTGGTAACGGATTCGTTGTCTAATATATTGAAATCCAAATAATGTTGAAATTGGAAGCAATTAGTAAAATCTTAGTTTGGACTCTAAATCAGCATATAAAAAAGTGTTTTTCAAACCCAGAAAAGCTTTAAATTCAAGTTTTTTTTTCAAAAACCCATCACCAAAAAATTTCAAATGAAGACTGATAACTAATGAGGATTTATAGAAATATGGAGGGACCACTTCTGCAGACTGTATAAAGGCGACGACGACTAGAAATCCGAATGAACCCCACATTCATTCAACCATTTCTACAGCATCTACAGGGATCCCTGCCAAACTAGTCCGTTTGTGCAGGAGGACCATGGAGAATTCAGGCTGCTCCATTAAGGTTAGAAACTACTTAGCAGAACCTTTCGATGTCAAAAAAGGTTTTAGACAAGGTGATGCGTTGTCATGCGGTTTGTTTAACATCGTACTTGAAAGAATAGTGCAGGGCTTCCACTTCAACTCTAGAGACACTTTCTTTTAAAAGTCTGTCCAATTACTAACATATGCTGATTAAATTGACATAATCGGAAGAACTCAGCGTAATGTCAATAGAGATTTTGTGAGTATTGGGGCAGAGGCGGCAAAAATAAGTTTAGGGGTTAATGAGGGCAAAACAAAGTACATGTTGTCATAAACAAAAGACCTACAATACCGACGTATCGGTCAAAACGTTATCATATACAGACGTAACTTTGAGGTATTAAAGGAATTTGTGTACGTAGACTCCGCCTTGAACACAGAAAACAAGACCAGCGCTGTGAACAAACCGAGAATTACTCTTGCTAAGCACTGTTTCTTTGGAATAAGAAAGCAATTGAGTAGTAAAGCCTTCTCTCGAGCGACGAAAGTCTCCCTATATAAGATCCTCATCATCCCCGTACTGCTATACTATGCAGAATCATGGACTACAAAAAAGCGGGTGAAAGCAACTTGAGTCGTTTCGAAAGAAAAGTTCATCGTGGGATCTACAGTCCCTTAGGCATAGAAGATGAGTGCAGAAGATGCAACGGCGAGCTGTACGGACCGTATTTCGGCAAATATTTTTGACATGGTTTTCTGTGCAAGTCCAGAATTCGTGTCATCACCGATTTGGTTTTGGTAACCTCCTATTGCAAAAAACTTCAATGCTGCTGATAACTTAATGATATTCGGAACAGAATAGAGAATGAGCTAGATGGAGAATTTTGTTGGGTGAGGCCCTTGTTCAAAGAGGAATGTCGAACAACCTTAAGTAAGTAAGATTTGTTTTTGTTTTAAAAAAAGGAAGAAAACTAGTGGTTGCTGGTTTTCTTTTTAATACATTTGTCTACTATTATTAATAGTTTTGTACACGTTGCAATAGGTCCACTGGTGATCTCATAGTTTATCTCACCGAACATTGGAACAAATCTTTACATTGTTTTGGAGAAAGTAAGATTATTGCACTAGATATTTCAAAGGCATTTGATAGAGTTTGGCATCAAGCTCTCTTATCGAAAATTAGTGCTTTTGGTATTGATGAATCTCTTGTGTGTTTGGTTAGAAATAACCTTTCGGACCGTTCAATTCAAGTAGTATTGGACGTGTTCAAATCTGATATCCACAATAAAAACGCTGTGTGGTGTAGAATTTAATGCTTCGAAAAGTCAATGCTGTCTACTGTCACTAAAGCGTAACCCTCCCCCAATGCCACTATCCATGAGTGGTACTTGCATCGAGGAGACTTGAACAGCTGTCAGTCCTTGGTATGTGCATTACAAACCACTTGCTGTGGAGTGATCACATATTATGATATGGGCTTGCTTTTAATATTACGGGGTCGGGCCTATTTCTCTTATAGGGGGTATAAGGTATGAACCGACAATGTGAAAATTCTCGAGGAGGTTATGCTACCCTATGCTGAAGACGAAATGCCGTTGGTTTGGGTATACCGACAAGACTATGACCCAAAGCGTACGTCAAAAAATGCAAAATCATGGTTTACGCAGAAGAAGTTATCCGTTATGGAGTGGCGCGCTCAATCCCTCGACCTTAACCCCATCGAAAATTTGTGGGAGGATATTAAGAACGCAATTCATAAAGCAAACCCCAAGAATTCGAAAGAAGCAGTGGGAAGCAGTGCGTCATTCGTGGAACGCAATACATGTCGAGAGGTGTCAGGTTTTAGTGGACTCACATCCACGTAGATGTTAAGCAGTCCTAAAAAAATTGGTTATGCAACAAAGTAATAATTGTAAGCTTGCATTATTTGTATACTTTCATATAACTTATTACAGTTTTTCTTACTTCTTACGTAATAGATCCAGTACTTTGTCATGCACTGCTTTTTTATGAACAGCCATATATTTAAAAAACGGTTTTTACTGTGACAAAACTAACGGTAAAAAATCAATAATACTTATTTTCGGTTTTTATGAATAAAATATTTTAGTTTGTTATTAGAAGTTTAATGAAATATATTATAAAGTTGATATTGAAGGCCTTTTTGTTTTATTTGGAGAGCACTGCTATTTTTATGAACACAACTGTAACTCTCATAATTCGGCTGGTGCTCCATTAACGTACTTGAGTCTTTTGGTTAGAATTGAAAATAGAGCTCTAAAATGATTGGAGATCGTTCTCTTACCGAGACATTTGCTTCTGTCATTGTTGTATCGTTACTGCATTCCTCCCCTTAAACAATTCAACCGTTATACCCGTGCAGACATTCAAAACCAATGTCTAACAGTTTCTCCTTTCTAATCCTATCCTCCTTTCCTAATTGCTCGAATTGTGATTGATCATTATAAGGGTATTCATAACACCTTTAGTGCGCACATAATAAAAAAAATTAAAATCCATTTAAAATTTGTATCAGTAGAAGAAGTCACCAAAACCAATTCATGACTTCCACTTTTTGTATGTTTAAAATTTATATGAACCGTTTTAAAACTAAATAAATAACTTTTGACTAATTTTCACAAAAATATTCTGATTCACTTCATTTTATCTAAAATCAAACAAAGATCAGAGTACACAATATTTTTCTGGATATCTTGTTTTCTATTCAGTAAGAAATTCTAATCGTTTCAAATTACCTTAATATCAGACAAGAGTGTAACATACGTATTTAATTATCTATGTACATTAATACTTAGGTAAATAGTCTTATTCTATAAATATAATTGAAATAAGATCTCCGCAGTAGGCAGATTTAATTTAATTGCCATTACAATGCGCACTAACAAAATCATATACCTACAATCGTATTTAATCTCCTATAATAAGTTTCTATTGTCTAAATATTGATATGTTTAACAAAGTCATGAAAACTCATTTTCAAAACAAAGAATAGCAATGAAAATTATGCACCTCAATGCCTACATCAATAATCATGATGATAATAGAGAAACTTATCAGCCGTTTACGTATACAATTCTACTGCTTTAAAAAACTACCACATTAAATATCTTGTTTAGCTTCAGCACGTGGTAATCTATATTAGCATAGTCATCTTCATATGTATAAACAGTGGCGGAGAAAAACAATGGGACGACTTTTTATGTTTTAAGATTTTATGAGGGGAAAAACAAACTAAATATTTAAAGTTCTATCTGCAACTAATTTAGATTTTATAAAAATACTTGAAACATTAAAAAACCAAAGACTCAGTTTTGTAAACTAAGTTATTAAAGCTTTAAGTGCGTTTTTATGGTATTCCATGATAAATTGCCAACAAAACGATCCGCAAGAGCCCGATTTTTGTATTTAAAAATTGGTACAACTGAAAGAAGATCTGTCAGAATAAAAATAAAAAATAACTCACAAATAGAAGAAAGTTTTGTGAAAATAAAATATTAAAATTAACTTAGCACAAAAAAAATGGAAAATTTTCAAGAAGAAATGGTAAGAAAACATGGAAATTGAGATTATATAAAAAACGTTCATTTAACAATTGCTTCAAGGAGGGGGTTTGTTCGTAGACTACTACAATAACATGTGGTGTTGAAGCGAACTTATATACCTGAATCGACTTGAAATAAGCTTGATTCGACCCGATTCCGGTCGGTGATCGGTTTCGAGTCGAAATTTGTGAAGAAAAACCTGTGAGGAGGAGTTGGTTTTACAGATTATGATCTGTTTATTTGCATTTTTGTGTACAAAAAATATAGTTTTATTCTAATTAAATTAGAAAAAAAAATTGAACATGGAGTAGACAGGGGTGCCAGCACGTAACTTGATACAATCGAGGATTGTTGATCGTCGATCAAATCGGAACAAATTATTTTTGACAGCAGTTAATTTGAGACGAGTGTCAAATGAGTTTTCTTTAAAATTATTTAATTCTATTTTCAATTTTAAGATTTTTTCGAAATGTTTTTCTTTGATTCGGAAAGTGAAGGCGAAGAAGTGTCCTGTGCTAAAATCAAAAGAATATATTTGAGAGATAATAGCAACCCATCAGAATTGAGTGAAAATGAGTAAATATTCAAAAAGAAAAGAAAGACCATGTAAAACAATAATTTTTTTTTATTTGTGCAGCAGTTTAAAGTCACCAAGGAATGTTTTCACAAGATACTCAACTTGTGAGATCTTCCAGAAGACAGAAGATGAACATCAGTTCCACAACTTTGTGCAACATTAAATCTCCTAGCCAGTGGGAGTTATCAAACCAATGTTGGAACAAATGTGTTGCTAAGTATAGCACACGCAACAGTTTCCAAGTTCTTTTGCCGAACGTTGAGTCTCTTGGATAATAAGTTTTATCAGCAATGGCTTAAATTTGATAACTCTAAATTTGGAGACAGCAAGGAGTATTATTATAGGAAATTTAAACTACTGGGAATAGTGGGATGCGTTGATGGTACTCATATTTTTCCTTCCTTGGGCAGTTTTAAGAATTCCCCTCTCTAAATCAGCGTGGGAACTCATAAAATTGATCAAAATCTCAGTCTGTTTTTAATTTATTGACATATTATTTTATTATTCCATTTTTCTAACACAAAAATCGCTTCCGACGATAACTAATTTCTGTCGAGTGAAAACTTTTGTTTCAAACGTAAATTCGAAATGTGTGCTGTGAAATCTGGCGAAACAATCGAGGACACTCGATTGAACCAAAATGAGTGCTTCCAATGCTCGATTGTATCGACTAAACTCGGTTGTATCAAGTTACATGCTGGCATCCCAGCATAGTCTTTAATGGTGCTGAACTATTTAGTCCTTCATTGTTTAACACGATTCAAACTATCTCACTTGCACTTCATAAGAAACATCGAAACACCATTTGCATTTAAGAAACTGCTGTCTTACTTAATCATTTCTAAATCTTTTTGTGCGGTGGAAACACCAACAAGATTTATTTAATCTAATCTGAGATAAACCTTTGGTGGAAACTTAGCAAAACTTAAATTATCTTATCTATTGTTTTCTCTTGCAAAATAAGCCCAGTTAGTCCATTTTCATTAACAAAACTAAATAATAACAGTAACAGATTGATTTTTTTCCCCAATGGAAAACAGATGCATAATTCCAAATGCACAACTACTCAACGAACACATCCATCGAGATACAAATGCAATATCAATCGTACGAAAATTTGAGAACGAAATCACATAAGATCCATTCGAGACTCGTATAAATGCCAAAAACCCATCCATAGTAAAATTCTACTCTAACTTTTATCGGTGTTATTCATACTATGGATAATGTTTTTGTTATTTGTGTAAATTCCTACTGTACTATGGATAGATTTTCCAACAAAACACGGGTATTATTTATTTCTTTGTCAACATGTGCCCTTTTTTCAACTATTTATTTTTTAGTAAACCATTGTTTTATCTTGATCACTTTGATTACAATGGGGCAGGTTTAGACAACTTAAGGCACTTTATTTGCAGTCAACTCCATTCTTTGAACGTACATTTTGACCGAGGCAACTAGTTACTTCAGCAAGAGTCATACATTTCAAACTCGGAACCTTACTTTAGAAACCTCTACCTTATGTTGATTGGGCAAAAACTAAGAAAAGCATTATTGTCAACAAAACATTTCTCAGGCAAGCTACAAGTCGAACGCCATTTGTATTTTGTATTGTAAAGAAATATAACTTATTAATTTTCCAATTTGACAAGGAACCTTTTCACTTGGCCAATCAGATACTTAAAACTTGCCTTACTTTCAAGTCGCTTATGTCGTCTGAACCTGACCATTATAAAATGCAAACAATTATAATCCTTAACATTTTAGTTTTCCTAAAAAAATCTAAACTCATAAAAAAAATCGTCCCATAATTTTGTTCGTCACTGTATATGAATACACTCAAAGGGCAATCGAATAAAATCGATGCAAATAAACAAAAGCACACACAGACAGACAGACAGACCGAGAGTAAGTTAAAGCACCTATCATATAAACACATTTATTGAAGAAAAAAAAAACATATTAAGTCATTGTCCGTTATATATGAAGAAATTAATAATCTACGTAATGTTACACATCTATTGCACGTATTGCAGATAACAGATTTTTGTTAAGGTTCACTGGAATCAAAATTTTTAATTTAATTTCTATTTTTAATTAAAGCTATCAATCAACACAATCATATGGATTAGGAAATTAGCAGAGAGATAGTCGATGTACATGTAGGTTAGGCACCTATACGTGTAGCTCTAGATAGACCATGATTTCGAATGGTCATGAATTAGGTATGAAGACGAATGACCTTCTAGCAATAACGCGACCCAGAAACCCATAAATTAACACACGCACATATCTTCATTATTATTATTGTTATTGCCCACAGTTCCAAATTCCGTATAAAAATGTACTTAAATTATTCAAAACCAAAAACAAAAAACGAAGAAAAACAAAATAAATTACCTTGAGTGTGACCTCCCAAGTCGAATGTTGTGAATCGCATATTGCCAATAGACAATTCTTCAGAAGCTTTTATGAAAAAAAAAATAAAAATTATAGAATCTTTTTTTAACGGGAGCAAATATCGAGAATTTTTGACACTTACTAGGATGCAACGTGGGAACATGCTGTGCTAGTTTATCATCTTTGAGCATATGCAACAGTGTTGTCTTTCCAGCGTTGTCAAGCCCGAGGAATAAAAGTTTTCCTGACTTCTTCCATAGACCTATATTTTTGTAAAACAAAAAAAAGGTTTATATTTTTTTGACAATGAACTTGAGCGACTACGACGACGACGTGCAATGACAATCAAAAAGTCTAAAACAGGCCGTAGTCCGACTCGATTATAATTATGTCGTGTTTGCGTTTTGCTTTGTTGGCAAACGATCAAGTTCATCAAAATTGTTTCAGATTTTTCACAATAGGAGGAAGAAGTGAAAGGATAGGATAGGGGAGGGCACAACTGATATAACATAAAAATACTACTTCTCCTGGGTCTAAACAAATGTTATAAATAAATTATAGAATTGACTTACCCAAGTACCCAAGAACACCAGTGAACCAATCCCAGATGAACATGTTTTCTTTTATTTTATTAAATATTTATTTAAAAGGTATTATCTAAAATTAAATAAAAATAACGATATTAAAAAATGATAGTTGATTTCTGTGGTGGGAGTTGTAGGAAGAAAATGAAAACGCGTTAACATTAACAGCCACTTGTCATGCTCTCTGTGTGTTACCGAGTTAGCAACCCAACCAGAGCAAGAGCCACTTCCACTAGTGGCTGTGGCACTAGATCGTCGAGGGGTTCAGGGAGGGGACAGATACAATCTATTGTGGTTGTCGCCAATTGGTCCGACAATTTTTTTTTTTTATTTCAGTGACACTTTTCTCAATACATTATTTTTTGGAAAACAAAATAAACAAAGGAAAAAAATCTTTTGTTTTTCCTCAAAATTGACTGAAATTGCACTTTGGACGGAATTCTTCGAATTTGTGGTCTTTGCAAAAGATTTAAGAGTTTTTGTTTTGTGTCACTGCTCTTTTGAGATTTTTCGTTTTTTTTTTCAATGAAGAATGAAGTCTCTGTTAATTTTCACTTTATTTTTTCTTCTTTTTTGATTTATAGGTAGGTAGGTAGCTAATAAGAGAAGAAGCGTGGATATTTACCTATTTTTGTTTTATTGATGGTCAATAAATAAATTAATAAACAACCAGAGGTGTGAATGGAGAATGTTTATTTTTTTGAAAAATATAATAAAAAAATAATTTACTTATAAGATAAGAAAGAAATTATCCCTTATTATACACTTCAAAATTAAAAAAACTGAGAAATTGGTGCGAAGTTCTTTTTTGCACTTGAATCTGGCTGGATTGAACGAAATATGACAGAAAACGTCATCTGTGAGGGTTCGTTAAGTTGTGGCAGGGCTACGTCATTCTTCCGGTCATTCGGTTAGTTTTACTAGTGACATCTGTAAGTTGATGGGTTATAATGGGAGAGTGTTTCCTGTTTGGGAAATGCGTTATTTTTGAATTTTGTGCACAATGAGGATTTCTTTTTCTTTAGCTATTGTTGCAAGGATTTAACGACATTCTCAAAAGAAGTGTTTTTTTTTTAACAAAATTCACATTTTTGGTTTTTATTTTTGTTTAAAGATTTTTAAGTTTTAAATAATTTAATTGTGATTTGACATCTGACAGTTTTAATAAATGTGTAGGTATAGGATGGAACTTTTGACGTTATTGCTGTCAAAGACTGCGTTCAACTTTGTGCGGGATATGCTATCCCGAATATGCGAATTTTTAAAACCATACACGTTGGATACCTTCATTGCGATAGCTGCCAAAAAATAGAAACAACTGCTGGGCTCAAAAAGCAGATAAATATTTAAATTTCGTGATCCAACTTTATTGTAAAAAAAGAGGCTGAGATGCGACCCATAATAACTTCCCATCCCGTCTTTCGTTTTGTCTTGCTTAAACGTTTTGTAGGTTTTCGTGTTTTGTTAAAAAAATTGTGAGTTGAATTTTCATAAAAATATAACTAAAAATTGCCAACAATATTTTGCATATGATGAAATCGTTTGATTTTAAAATCTATTTTTGTTAACTGGAATTTTATTCGAAAAATAAATCTTAATTAATTTTTGAAGTATTTCTTGAAAGTTTGAATTTCTTTTATAAACAAATGCAGATTGGATTTTTGTAAGAACATCTATCAGAGAATGAAATCATTTTAAAATTCACGAGATATCGAGAACCGAACATCAATTTTTACCAATTTTGTATACTATTTTTTTGTAGATTGAATTTTGTAGTAAATTTTGAAATTAAAAATTAGGAAGTTTTAGTAACACTTTCTTTTTAGGTTTTTATTAAAAAACTGTCTTTTCAATTTTTCTTAAAATTGTACCATATGTCAAAAACGTTACTCTTCGTTCAGTAAAATTATTGTGCAGATAGCCACGTAAAATATTCGAGGTGATAGTTATATTTTTTCAGTTTTTTGATTTATAAAAAAAAACCGTTAATAGATTTTTCCAAAAATTTACTAGTTTGGTACCACGTCACAATATATAATATTAAATTTTATTCAATTTGCTTAAGTTATTTGTTCGTGAATTTTGGATTAACCAAAATGTTCACCTTTTTTTTAATTGCTATGGTAAGTAAACCAACCACTCAATATTTTTGAGAGTCTTTTCTTCATCTTTCTGCATTTTTATATGTAGAACACAATTTATTTGAAGTCGATATCTCCACTGGTTCTTGAGATATGGACGACGAAAAACACTTCGCGGTGGTACGGACATACGTGCACATGTACGCATAGAGATCTCTCTAAAAATCTTTTTTTTTAGACTCTAGGAACCCTAGGGTTATAATAACTTCCTATATTAAATTAACGAACATTTAAATTGATAACTTTAATATTTCACCGGATTTTTACCAAGAAGCTTACAAAGTTGATATTAAAATGTCGGGTTCCTTTAAATTCGATATGTTGCGAATAAGCTCTTCTGTCAGGTACTCACAGAAATTCTTGGACACCTATTTTTTTTAAAAAACCAACAAGCGTCTCCAGCCAGCTCGGTCCCTAGCTAGCTGTCTCTAGTTTCGCACGCCAAGTTGGTTGAGGTCCTCTCCCACCTGGGTGCGCCGCTTGAGTCGCGGTCTTCCTCTACTGCACCGTCCCTCGGGATTGGATTCGAAGACCTTTCGGGCTGGAGCGTTGATGTCCATCAGCTCTACATGACCTATCCATCTAAGCCGTTGGACTTTAATTCTGCTAACTAGGTCAGTGCCGCTGTACAGCCCGTACGGTTCGTCGCTTTATCTTCTCCTCCATTCTCCATCGATGCGTACGGGACCAAAAATCAACCTAAGAATTTTTTTGTAGAACCGGGATGATGGTGATTATATATATAGATGGTGATTTTAGATGCTCGAGAGAGGACTTTACTTCTCAATTGCCTACTAAGTCCAAAGAAGCAGCGATTTGCAAGAGTTATTCTTAGTTTGATTTCAGCGCTGGTGTCGTTGTCTGTGTTAATAGCGGTGCCTATATAGACAAAGACCTTAACTATCTCAATGTTATAGCTGTTCATGGTGACGTTTTGATGACAGCATATACTTGGTCTTGCCCTCATTGACCACTAAACCCATCTTCTTCGCTTCTGTCACAATGCTCAAAAACGCTCCACTGACATCACGCTTTGATCTTCCAATTATGTCAATATCATCTGCGTATCCGAGTAATTGGATGGACCTTTGGAAGATTGTGCCTCTAGTGTTGACGGTTGAGTTTTGCACAATTCTTTCCAGAACGATGTTGAAGAAGTCGCATGCCAGTGCATTGCCTTGTCTAAAACCTTTTTTGACATCAAATGCATCGGTAAGATCTTTTCCGACCTTGATAGAGCAGCGTGCATTCTGCACAAACGGATAAGTTTGACAGGGATGCCAAAACTAGACATTGCTAGGTAGAGCTCTTCCCTATAGATGCTATCATACGCGGTTTTGAAATCGATAAAGAGATGGTGGGAATTGATAAGCTCCTGGGTTTTTTCTAAGATCTGCCGTAGTGTGAATATTTGGTCGATAGTAGACTTACCTGGTCTGAAGCCACACTGATAAGGACCAATCAGGTTGTTGACGAATGGCTTCAGACGTTCACATAATACGGCAGTAAAGATCTTATATGCAATGTTAAGGAGACTGATGCCTCTGTAGTTGGTCCTTTCTTATGTATCGGGCACACTATGCTGGATTCCACTCATCGAGCATGCTTTCTTCTGATAATATTTTGCATATGAGTTGGTGCATGCTCCCTACCAAGTCATCGCCTGCTGGTTTGAATAGTTCGGCAGCCATGCCGTCAGCTCCAGCAGCTTTGTTTGGCTTCAGTTTATAGTTCGTCTAGGCGGAATTGTTCGCCCTTATAGCGGAATTCGGTTCGTCATCGCCGTTATATAATTTGGGGAAGTAATCTTTCCATATTCTCAGCATCGACTGTGGTTCTACTACGATGTTCCCTTTATCGTGTTTACAGGCTTCGGTTCGTGGCTGGTACCCTTGGGAGGTTTTTTTTTACCTTTTGGTAAAAGTTACGAACCTTATTCCTGTTGTGACCTATCTCTATCTTGACATTGTAGCCTTGTTGTTGAGCATTCAAGGTCAACTAACAGGACTGCAAAGTCAGATAAAGGAGCAAGGCAAAAGGGTAGATCATCTCTACTTTTTGTTGCCTGGCCTGGTGCAATTTAGACAATAAATGTAAATTCACTGATTAGGATTGAACGAAGAGCCAATATGTTCCAATTGTTGACAGACTACAGTCCCGATGTGTTAATGGCTAGCGAAACTAAGCTCAACCACAAACACAAATTGACTCATAAAAATTACAATATCGTAAGAAGAGACCGGCCCGACTCCACTCAAGGGGGCGGTGTCGCTCTCCTTATACGAAAAGGCATTAATTATAAAGTCATATACAACAATGAATTGCGAAAGCTCAAGACGCTAGAGGTTTGCGTTGTATGCATCTCTCTCTCAAGGGAAGCGGATGTATATGATTGTGGCTTATGCGGCTGGAGCTCCGCAGGTCACTAACTTTGCATCAGAACTCGAGATTGTTTTTAGAGAACTTAAACTGAGCTTGGAAGAAAACTATTTCATCTTGGCCGTTGATTTGAACGCAAAACATGAAGATTGGGGAAATCAACATAGTAATCCCAGAGGTAATCATCAAGTTGAATATGGCGTCGAACTGCTGGCTACTGAGAAGCCATCGTATCCAAGAAGCGGCTCCTTTCTGGATCTTTTGCTGTACGACACTAGACTGACAGTAACAGACAAAGTGGGTAATCATTCTCGAAACTGCTTACAGACAGTCGAGTACGACAGTGATCACTGCGGACTGGCTGCTGTAATGCAGATTCCGAACGAACGCGTGGAGTTGGAGGAATACGTTGCAACGCACTCTTACAATTACAGTAAGATGCGTTGGCCTCGTTTCACCAACGCCTTAGCGAGAGAACTTCCTTCGAGTGACATAGCCCCACCAAACAACAGAAACCTGACAAATACAGAAATTGACCAACATTTACAACAGATGGACGAAACAATAAAACGAACGATGGAACGGACAATCCCAAAGTACAGAGAACGAGACCAAATGGACACTTACAGAAACGCGACAATCGACGCACTGCGAAAGCACAAGAGTGGCTTACTGACAAGACTCAAAAACTTGTACAGACGACTTACAGACCCACACGACTTGGAGGTTAGGACACTGAAGTCGTCAATAAAAAATGTCAATCTGTTGATTAAGGAGAACTACAGGTTATCAATTAACAAGTACTGGGACCGCAAGATCCGGTCAGTTAATTCGAGTGACCCTAGTATGTGCCCTAAAATCAACAAGATATTCAGGAAAAAGAACGACAATGACCTTCCGAGTCTGAAACTCCAAAGAACCGAAGAGAACAGAGACGTGCTGAGGACAGCGCAAATAGATCCTGAAGAAGCCATCTTTGACGATGACTTTTATATAACTGAAGATCCGAAGGAAAAAGTGGAGGCGGTGGGAGCTGCTTTCCAGCAAGTGTACAAGGTGAATGTTAGCATTCGCCCCAACCACGACCTGGAAAACAGAGCCCTACTTAATCACTTTTACCTTCGAAATGATATGACACAATGGCGATCTGAGAACCGCGGTTTCATGCGGTTCAATGACGATTCCTTGGCAAATGCCATAATCGCCGAGCAAACGGGACCAAGTCCCTTGTTAGTGACGAAGGTTGAGCTTCAGCTCATCTTTAATTCAATAAAAAACAAAAATTCAGCAGGTGTCGATGGTATATCCAACGTTGTACTAAGATATTTACCGATGGAAGCAATTGACATTTACACCACACTCTTCAACAATGCACTGAATAATGCATATTATCCAGTGCATTGGAAGACTGCTGTGGTTCATCCTCTCCCGAAAAAGGGAAAGGACAACTCCAACCCGTCAAATCTTCGGTCGATAAGTCTTCTTCCGAGCATCAGCAAAGATTTCGAAAAAATCATTAATAGGGATCTGACTAAGTGCGCTGCTGACAACAAAATAATTTCGGATAAACAGTTCGGGTTCAAGGCGGGTCATGACACAATTCATGCTGCGTCTAAACTCGTTTCTGATATCCAATTTGGAAAAGGCCTTTGACACCGTATGGTTAGAGGGTCTTTACCTAAAACTGAGCAGGCTTGGCATAAGCAATCCATTTTTGTATTATACTTTATGATATGCTTAACGGTAGAAAGTTTGTTGTCAAAAGTGGCAATGTAACTTCTACCACAACATTCTCAATTAAAAATGGTCTTCAACAGGGAGCGGTGAATTCGCCGATTCTCTTCAGCGTTTACACCAGCGATCTGATAGGTAGTGTTACAAAGGCAATTGCGTACGCCAACGATCTAATTGCGTACAGAACGGCCCGAAAGGTTGAGGTTATTAGAATTCTCTTGCAGCGTGATTTCGACAAGATTCAGCGATATTGCGACGACTGGAAACTGAAAATAAATGTCCAGAAGTCAGAGACAATTCTGGTCCGGACTCCGTTGGCTAGGGCCAGGAGGGATACGTGCAGAATTGGCGCATATGATGGTCATCGTTGATCTTCACGGGCAGCCATTAGCGAGCAAAAGTGTAGTGAAGTACCTCGGTATCTGGTTAGATCAGTATTTATATTTCGACAGACATATAAATGCTGCTCTGACCAGGGCCAGAGGAGCATTCGCTTTGACGAAACGGCTGTTTTTTAGCAGTCGGCTTGACCCCAGAGTGAAGGTAATTTGCTACATAGCCCAGGTGTTCCAGCGGCAGTGTTTACGACGCTGTACCGGCTTATATCGAACAGCCGAATCTTCTTATGTGCATTACTATTCCAACGAGGTCCTATACAACGGGGCTCAAATCAACAGAATTGACAATTTCGTGATAAAACTCGTTCGAGGTCACATTGCAAGAGCTATGTCTTCGACCAACAATTTAATTTTCGGGGCGTTCTATCCGAACGACGAGTATTTTGAAAGTGCACGCTTGAGCTGGCTCATTTCACCAGAGGCATTCCTCTTTTTAGACAAATGCGGTCTGATACAGGATAGATTGGCAGTTCCGTTAATCTACCACGTCAGACGAAGAACCGTGGATATGCGACTCCAGTACAGTCGGGACATCATGGCACAAGGCGGAGCGGAGCTCCTTCGGTTCAGTAGGGCTGTGTCCAAACGGGACCGAACTGATAGGGTGAAGCAGGAGAACCAGTTTTGGTGACTTCAATCGGCACTTGATAGTGGGTAGTCGGGATGGGGTTTTAAGCCTTCGCCGGCTTTCATACTTGTTTTACAGTTTTAGGGTTTAGTTTTAAGTAGAATAGGCATGGTGGCACGAAAAAAAAATACAAAAAAAAAACAAAAAAATACAAAAAAAAAACATTAAAAAAAATAAATAAAATAAATAAAAATTAAAAAAAAGACAACAAAATATGAAAAACAAAAATGTTAGATAGTTAGATTTGCTGCTGTGGTTGTTCTAGTTTTAAGTAGTTTATGGGTAGAATTGGTAGTTTAAGATAGTTTTAAGTTTTATTTTAGGACGTAATTTTAAGTAGTTTGTAAGTAAAAATAAAAAAGGATATTGATATTAGTTTTTTTTTTCAAATTTTCTAATAAATACAAACTAAATAAAATTTAAATGAAATAAAATGCTCTTAGAGCTCGCAAGCAGCTCTAGCCTTTTGTGCAGCGCCGTTTTGTATGCCTCTTGTTTCGCTGCGTACACTTGCCGGCATTCGTCGAAAAAACAAGGGGGTTCGCTAAAGTGGCCGTGTGAAAGAAGTGTCGTGCGTCGATCGCAATGTGGTCAATCTGGTTGACGGTTGATTGATAAGGAGATTTCCATGTCCCCTTGTGGATATTAAGATGCGTGAACTGCGTACTAGCTTCCAGAACGTCTCGCCCCGCAGCGAAATCGACCAGTCTGAATACGTTCTCGGAGGTGGTGTCGTGCAGAATGTATCTCCCGATTGTGCCACCAAAGATGTCTTCTCTTCCTAGCTTGGCATTAAAAACTCCTAAGACAATTTTAATGTCATAGCAGGGCACTGCTCATATGTCTTGTCCAAGAGCTCGAAGAATATGTCTTTGGTGTCTTCATCTTTCTCCTCTGTTGGGGCATGCGCGCATATTACGCTTATGTTGGCGAATTTAGCCTTGATGTGGATTGTCGTGAAGCCCTCGCTTACACTATTGAAACTCAAGACTTTTTGCCTGAGTCTAGTTTTAACAACAAATCCACACCCAAATAGACGCTGTCTTTGTTCTCGGTAGTAGTCGCCGTAGTATATATCGAAGTCTTTCATTTTGCGTTTGCCCGGTCCATCCCATCGCACTTCTTGGATGGCTGTAATATCTGCCTTGCAGCAGTTTAGGGCTTCCGCTAATTGTTCGGCTGCACGTGGTCTGTTAAGGGACCTAACATTCTACGTACATATCCGAAGTTCGTTGTCCTTATTTCGTTTGCGTGTGTTGTCAACAGTGAATCCGTCCGTATCCGAGGCTTGTTGGTGCTTCGCAACTAAAGGTATTTTTTACGTGGCCAGGAAGTCACGTCGACGGCACAACCCAGATCCTTAGTATAACTCCAATGAAGGGGAGCCGGATAAACTGCTCCTTACAGGCCTGGGCTCCAAATATGCCGAAGAAGCCCTATAAGGTGTTCACTAAGTAGTTCAACCTTACTGGAACTGTAGACGCCACCGTTGATTACATCTCGAGAATTCGTCCGCTGCCGCCTGGATAAGGAGAGGTGCCTTAGTGGAAACACCTCTCCCCCTCTCTCATTTGCTGCCCCCAACAACTTTCCACTGGGGTTTGGAACCCAATCTCCAGTTGAGGTACTAGGCACCCGATGTTCACCGCGGGGAGGTGAGAGTAGGAGTCGATAGGCAGAGGTGGGTTTTGGGAAAAACCTGTGGATGCTTGTGTCCTCTTGAATGCACATGTCTAACATTTGAACATCACAGTATTTATTTGTTAAATTTTAATTAAAAAACAATTGACAACTTATTTACAACAAAACGGAAAATTACAAATGTAACTACAAAATAGGGGATGGAAAATGTTTGTATTTTGAGTACAAAGAAAGATATTGGTTTTAAAGTTCTTCTTCAATGGAAGCTTATTAGCGTTGGTCGCATCCCAGCATCTTTCTAATCTTTCATATGATACATTTTATAGCTTTGGACTCCACAATCTAAAGCCAAAAATATTAAAAACGACCCATTCAAACCCATTATAAAATTGGCTTATTAAGAGTAATTAATCATAAGTGATTAAAATTTTTATAACCTTATAAACTTCTTTTTTTCAGAATTGTTTAAAAACAGTTGCGAAAATCGCACTTTCTAGTGCAATAATATCGATGTTTTATATAACCTCGTATAACAAATATAAAACTCAAACTATTTGAGTGCTTCTCAGTCATGCTTTTAATTTACATAATTAACATCTCA
The DNA here is from genome assembly GCF_945859685.1 of Eupeodes corollae. NCBI lineage: Eukaryota > Metazoa > Arthropoda > Insecta > Diptera > Syrphidae > Eupeodes > Eupeodes corollae. The sequence goes on from NC_079147.1 coordinate 64,653,156, forward strand.
TCAGCTGCATTGAAATAAACATAATGAAATGACACTCGCGTCTTTTTATTTTTTATTTGAAAGCACTTAACAAACTTTCAATTAAGTTCAATCAACCTCAATGAACCTTATATAATATCAATAACCATGTGCTTATGCAAATAAGATACTTTATACCATAAAATACCATAACCGCAACGAACGGGAATTGCTTGTAATAGAAGTACTTAAGCCAATTTAAATAAGAGGCACTATTCGAGTATTCAAAAATGCAAAACTAAAACTAAAATCTAAAATTTTGTTCTTTAAATAATAAAAGTTTCACTTCTCTATTTTTTGTTAGTACCTTCTTTTTGAAATTTCCATTTGGGATCGCGACGTGGAATAATTTTGGGTAAGTATAAAAAGCCACCAGAATAAGTAATTAATAATAAATGGAATTCCAAGCTAGGGTAATTGTGTAAGGTACTGCTGGTTCCTACATAGAGCTACATACAAGTTTATGTATTTCCTTTCGCTATCTAGAAACCCTCTGGCACAAAATGCGCGAATTCGAAAACTTTTTAATTGATGCATAATAATTTTTGCCTACAAATGATATTTCCGCATTTGTAATTGTGACATTTCTTACTCAAAATTTTAGGGGAAGTATTGTTCTTGGTATCGTTTATGTACTTGGAAGATATACTTTATACATTTTTACTGTTTAGAAAGTCCTTGAATGAATTGAGTACGTTATTTTTAGGTAAATTGAAAAATTTAACTGATTTTCAATGTTCACTTTAGAATTTTCGATTTTGTGAAATAATTCTGCTAATATGTAGAATAGAAAAGACACAGTATTTAATTTAAAACACCATAATATTGAAAAAGTTGAATCTAAGCTTGATAAGTTGCAGTTCTTTTGTTGCATTTTAATTTGGTGACCAAGTATTTTACAATCCAAGCACATCTACTCAAAAACTGCATTTGCATTTAAGGATTCTAGGAATTCACATCAGTTCATCCTTAAGCCTGTTCTTTAAAGAGATTCATTCTTTAGCCGTACTAGGCGAATGTTAAACTCTTCACCACAATCTATCTTTCCCAATCATTGTAATATTCATCATTATACAAAAAAGATGCACAAGATTTGAATTTCTTAAACTCAAGCAAAACTCTCCAACGCATCTTTGAAATATTTTAAACTTCTTCCAAGTAATTTCTTGCCAACCGACAAAGTTTTCGCAAAGGCAATATTCGGTTGGCTATTTATTCTTTTTGGCTAAGGCTAAAGTAACTTTGCTGTTATTCTTATAATTAGTTTTTCATACCGAAAAGCTTTTTTCCCTTAGAAGTACATAAGCCGTCCTTGGTTCTTGTTCGTCGTCGCGGTAGAGTTGTGGTCGCGGTTGGTCAGTAGCTGGCATATACCAAACTAAAAATGTCCATAATGCGGTGATAGTGGATTTTACTTTAAGGGTCTTTGGAAAAGTAGTGAATATTTTGATTTGCAGATTTAAATTATTTCTAATTCATCACAATGCATGACGAAAAGTTATTCTCTTCGACTATGACGAGACGACGAGCGGCGTTTGTTTGCATAAGAAGCAGGGATTGCATTTATATTAAAGAATAAGTTTATTTTTAAGAGTTGTGAAAAAGCTTTATAAAAGAATTTTTTCTTGAAAAGAAGTTTATGAAAACTTTATTTTTTTTTAAAAACGAATATAAATTCATTTAGTTTCTTGCATTTTGTTTTTAATTTTATAGTCCTTGAAAGAAAAACGATCAATAATTTATGGACTTGAGGCTACTTAGAATGTCTCTCTTTCCACTGGTCATTTCTGATGTTTTGTTGGATTGATTAATGTTTTTCATAATTATAGTTTTTAAGTTTCTGTGAATGTTTTAAAATTTTGTTTGTTCCTAGATTCTGAATATCAGTAATTTTATTTAGGTAATAACGCGTTTACCAGATGTCCAACAAGGACTTTTGACGTTCCTTATTGTAAACGTTTTTTCTAACTTAAAAAAAAAACAATTGTAAAGGACTTAACACTTTACTAATTACCAAATTTTCTGAATATAGTAAATGAAAATAGTAAATAATGAAGCACTTATTTCTCTTCATAAGAAACTGTGTATCTGAACAGTGAACACACCTTAACAGGAACAGCTTTTCAGAAGAAAAAACTAATCGAACAAAGCTAAAAGTAATGGGTCTATTACTTTAAAATGTCAAAAAGACTGAATTTTATTTACTATTTACTATAAAAATTTAAAAAGTCATTTTGTAAATTTTACTTTTGTAATATGTCAAGGAATATGCTAAGTTCAACAACATTAGCAGATTCTTGAATAGGCCAGTTCATATTTCTAAGATTTCTTGGAATTTTCTCTGACGGATTAACAAAGTAGTAGAATTTTTTTTTATAATAATCGCACATTTAAAAGGAATATATTACCCTTATTATGTAGACACATTGTGAGCTCTAGGAAAGGGAGGGAGGGGTTGAAAAAGAGATGTCGGTGCACATTGGTTTTGAATTCCTGAATATTGCAATAGCTGGGAAAGACAGAGTGTGGCAAGGCATTCCACATTCGCATAGTACGGCTAAGGAACGAATCTCTGTATTTGACAGTAGGACCGAAGTTGGGGTCGAGGGTATATTGATGAGCATTCCTAGAAGTGCGAGTATTACGGTTGAACTGTTTAAGGGTATTAATGCAGCTGGCTATTTCTCTAGAGCATAAACCATTTAAATAACGGTAAAAGAGGGTGAGACAAGAAACATTTCGACGATGTTCAAGTGACGTAAATGATTTCATGATTTATTTATTTATTTATTTATTTATTTATTTAGCTTAATACAAGCTATCATAACTTAACTTAACTTAAAACTAGCTTAACATTTTTTTTTTTTTTTTTTTTTGCAGTTATTGTTATCAGTTTTCAACATTAATTCATGTGGGCCCTAAGGCCCACATCAAAGCTCTTTAATGTACAAGAACTTACAGTTTTGATTTTACTTAACTTTAAATTACAGGGGACAGGGGATTCGGACTCAAAAAGGGAAAAAGTAAAGGGTATCTTTCAGATGGGATTTGGAAATGTTTTAATCGAAAACTACCATAGCAGCGTTGCAGTGACGAAGAATTCTGGACATTGGTTCAAAGTGCCCGTAATTAGTGCGGTAATGAGGGATATAGAAAAGGGAAACAGATCGCAGATTTCGAGGGTTGGTGTTAAGATGAATATCACTCAGGAGTGCCGGGGAATCTATATTGCCCATTAACAATTGGTGAGCAAATAATATATCAGCGTTTTTGCGTCTAATATATTATAAGGGCTGCAAACCTATCAGTTTTAGTCGATCGGCATAAGGAGGCAAGTTGGATGTATCATCCCAGGGGAGGCCACGTAGAGCAAATCGAACGAAACGTCTTTGAACATTTTCAATTCTGAGTGAATGGTTTTCATAAAAGGGAGACCATACTTGGCATGCATATTCAAGATGAGGACGGACTAGGGAAATGTAAAGCGCTTTAGTAACATAGGGGTTGGAAAATTCTTTTGACCATCTCTTAATAAAACCGAGAGATCTATTAGCTTTATTAATAATTTGGTCAAAATGGGAATGGAAATTCAGGTGTTTGTCACACATAATACCAAGATCTCTAATAGAATCGACTACGTTGACGGCGTCATTAAGGAAGTAGTATACTCTATGAGATGGAATTTGTTTGCGCGAAAAGGTCATTTGTTTACATTTACCTACATTTAACTCTAGGAAATTATGCATGCACCAAACAAAAAAGATATTAAGATCATTTTGTAAAAGTAAGGAATCAGATGGAGTAGAGATAATCTTAAAAATTTTCTTATCATCCGCAAACATTAGGATATCTGAGTTTTTTAATTTAAGACAGACATCGTTAACAGATAAGACGAAGAGAAGGGGGCCAAGGTGACTACCTTGTGGGACTCCAGAAGTTGCATGTATAGGACTGGAGACTGAGTTACGGAAAAGGACTCTATAAGTTCTATTCGCAAGATAGGAGCTTATCCAGTTTATAAATATAGATGGAAAGCCTAGAGCTCTTAGTTTGAGATAAATTATGTTATGGGATATTTTATCAAAGGCTTTGATGTAATCAGTGTATACGACATCAACTTCTTTGCCATTCTCAAGGGCTGACAAAACTTTGGATATAAATTCAATTAAGTTAGTCGTAGTGGATCTACCTTTAAGAAAACCATGTTGAGCGGGGGAGAATAAAGGCTTGCAATGGAAATAAACGGAATCATAAACTAAGCTTTCAAAAAGTTTTGGAATGCATGAAAGTTTAGCAATAGGTCTATAATTGTTAATTTCAGTTTTATTGCCTTGTTTATGAATGGGAAATATAAATGAATCTTTCCATATATGAGGAAACACACCTTGGGAAAGAGAGAGTTCAAAGAGTGCAGTTAGAGGCTTTGACAGAGAATGCATACATTTTTTTAGAACAACTGATGGGACGCCATCAGAACCAGGGCTAAAGTTTTCTTTGAGGCTTACGATTTTGGCAAGTACCATTTCTTCAGTTATTGTAAACGATGAAAGGGAGGTTTGAGTGCAACCATCTAAATAACTAAAGTAGTGTGGATCAGGATCATGCAGATGTTCAGTATACGATTTGCTAAAGTAATTAGCAAATAGATTTGATATGGTTGTTGGATCAGAGGAGATTATGTTGGAGAAACTCATTGAAGGTGGGAACCCATCAGATTTTCGTTTGACATTTATAAACTTGAAAAATTTCCTTGCATCAGAAAGAAGGTTATTTTCCATTTGGTTAAGATATTGGTTATAAAGGGATTCCCTTAATTCAGAGAAAGAATTATAGGCGAGAAGATAGTTGTTGTGATCAGTATCAGATTTGGACTGTAAAAAGATCTTCCAAAGCTTGTTACGGGTATTTCTTAGGCTACGGAGCTCTCTGTTGTACCAAGGGGGAGCAGAGGTGAAATCTTTTCTACGAGAGAACGGTACTGATTCTTCAATACAGTACGAAAGAATCAAATAAAACCAATTTGTAAGGGACTCAACTGTTAATTGGATTGATCTTAATTCAAAATCGGCTGAGCTAAGAAGATTGTTAAGTTTGGAGAAATCAGCCCTACGAAAATCATAACAGTAATTTTCCATTTCAAAAAAGTTGTCTTCAAATTCAATGGGGAAGGAGAGATTAAGGGGTGGATGATAGCGATCCAAGGTTGAGAGAAGATGAGGGCTCGGGGAGACAACACAGTTATCGCAATCAGATGAGAATATGAGATCGAGGTGTCTCCCCATAAAGTTTCCTACTCCATTTAGTTGAAAAAGACCACAATCAGACAGACGATCAATGAACAGCGATTCAGATTGAGAAGAGATGTTAGTTGGAAAGAAGGATGTCTGATCATCTGAGGTGGACCAATTGAGATGGGGAAGATTAAAGTCACCTAGAACGATGATTAAATCATTAGGTTGCACTAGTTCAAGCAGATAATCAATGGCATTAACAGCGGCTTGGTATGCTTTAATTTGTTGGGCTGGCCGAATGTAACAACAAAGGACAAAAAGACAAAACTTAGGGAGTGTAACCTTAGCTGATACACCTTCAAATTCGATTGAAGTGGGAATACAGAGTAATGAACTTTCAAAATTATTAGCGATAGCTAAAAGCACACCACGACCGTGTGTATTACTCGCACATTCCACGACATCCATTCGATAGATGGAATAGTCGTTAGTGAAGAGTTCAGTACTAAGGATATCAGGTGTGAGGTTGGTTTCGGTAAGGGCAAAGATGTCATAAGGAAGGTTTTGGGAGTTATTAAAGACGGCAGAAGTTTTAGACCTTAACCCTCTTACATTTTGATAGTAAAGGCTAAGACATTTAGGTTTAGTGGTCTTTAGGTTAGGAGCGATAGTATTTCTTCATATCTGCACGGGATTTTTGGATATGAGATAGTCGTTTTGAAGAGATAAAAGACGCAAAAGAGGTAAGGTCTTCTCTCACTTTTTGAGGAGAAATTTCAAGGCCATCATGAAATTTCAAGAAAATTTTCATAAGTGCATCACGTTTGGTAGGGAGGCCTTCTTGGGAGATTAAAACCTTAATGTTTGTATTTGTTTTACCTTCAAAGCAAACAGAATCTGGTTTGTCGTGCAGGAAAGCTAGGTAAAAACGAACATTATTGTAGATTTTGTGGTCTCTAAGACGGGACATAACATACCGATCATTAATATTGGCCTCAGATAAATGTTTAGTTAATTTAACATTTGGAGGGATCATTGGGTTAAGGAATCCTTGAGGTTCTTGGGAAACTGATGAAGAAGAAGTAGGGTTAATGGTGTGAGAATGAATGAAATTTGTATAAGCGGGTATTTTAGCAGGAGCATCAACCATCGGAGAGCAAAAACCAAGACCCGGATGAGAGGTTTTAAAAGAAACTCGTTTGGGTGGAGGCTTTACAGATGTGGGAGAAGTTTTTCGTTTAAGGGACGAAAGTTGGTTGGAGAGAGAAAAGTTTGGAAAGATTTGTGTTTTAAGGGTCCAGTTAGTTTCAATATTTTTTTTGGGATAAGGTTTGATATTAGGTTGGTGATTAGGTTGGGGATTAGGTTTAGGACTAGGTTTAAGATTAGGTTTGGGATTAGGTTTGGGATTAGGTTTGGGATTAGGCTTGGGAATAGGTTTGGAATTAGGTTTGGATTTGTTAGACTTAATTAGATTATTATTGCTATTTATACTGGAAAGCCGCATTTGCCCAATTTGTAAGTATACTTTTTGGTGATGAAACATCCAGTTATATTTGGAGGGAATCAGGAACTTGAATCTTCTTCCAGACAATTGAAGACATTCGCAGATATTGACACAGTATTCTCTTTTGAAATAGGAGCGAACCCATGTAGCATCAGCATATCCGGGACAATTATTAAGCACGAACCATGTATTATTAGCAGATTCAAGCCTGCTTAGTCTCAAATTCCAGTCCGATAACTTCCAGGAATGGCCACACTTGTTAATTATTTCGTCCTCTGCAATAGTATTCGCTGAGGTGGTTTGTTGCAGAGAGTCAGCAGCCGGGTTTGCCGCAAGAATTTCATCACGAATGGATACGTTCGCGATATCACATGACGGTATGCCGGGTTGTTTAATGATGTCGTAGAGAAGCGATTCAATTTTTTGAGATTTAACATTAAGGCTTTCAAGCTCGCGGTACACACTCGTATATTTCTGTTCTTGATTGCTTATATCGTAAGCAATAGATATGAGTGCCGTTGAAACCCGAGTAAGCATACAATTAATGTTTTCGAATTCGTTAACGAGTCTGAGGTTTGTAACTTCACTCATTTGATTGGAGGAGGGGGAGAGCCGTGATGACGAACTTTGCAAACAGCAATCAATATCAGATTTTAGTAGGTTTAACTGGTCAGACAAGTTTTTTTTCAGATCGTTTGCCGACCAAGTTAGCACCTTTAACTTATCGTCAATGTCTACACGAAGAGAATTCAACCCACCTATGACGTCACAATATTGTTTTTCCAAAGAACGTATCGTGGAAAGGCACTGCGTAGACGATTGTTGACATTGGATGTTTGAGTCCTCAACACTGTTACAAACATGATCAAATTTCTTGGAGAGATTAGAAATTTGATCTTGGCAAACCGAATGTTCGTTAGATAGGGATTCTTTTAAACATTGAATTGCAATCATAATATCCGACACAGATATTTTATTGCATTCATCGCAATAAAACGCAAAATTGCGTAGATAGTCTTTTAGTTTAGTCTTTTAATTGGGGTCGGTAAAAAGGTGGCAAAGGGCAACTGAGGAGCGAAAAGAAAATGCGACTGCACTTGACGAAGGTTAGGTTATTATTATGATGGTAATATCACTAATCAATCCAGCCCAGATATAGGCTGGATTGATTGGATCAGAAATGGATCAGAGGAGGAGAAAAACTTCTTGCATCGCCTTAGAAAACCCAAGCATCTTGCCGCATTTTTGGCAACATCGCGTATGTGATCATTCCACAAGAGGAGTTGGTGCACATACCGAGAATATCGAGATGTTCAGTCTCCTCGGTGTAAGTGCCATCCAGGGATAGTGGCAAGGGCCGGATATCACGCTTTAACGATACAAGACAGCATTGCGTTTTTAAAGCATTAAATTCCACGCTGTTTTGTATTCCCCATGTACAATGCAATTTAGGTTGGAATTTAATGAGCTTATCATATTTTGTCGTTGCAGTTCCCCATCCGAAGGTAAGGGATGTAATTCTGAAAACGAATATAAACAGCTAAGAGTACTATCGTCAGCGAAACAATGTATTGGATAAGAAGTTGCAGACAGGAGATCGTTAATAAAAATGAGAAAGAGTTTTAGAGATGAAACGGAGCCCTGAACTTGAACCCATCTTATAAAACTTGTATTGAACGATCCAAAAGGTAATTACTAATCCAATGAAGGAGGGTTTCGTGAAAACCGAAAGTACGTATTTTATAAACGAGCTTGATGCCAAAACCTATCAAATGCTGTTTTTTTTTTCTTTCTTTCGTTTCTCCAAAACGATGTAAAGATTTGCTTAACTGTTCGGTGACATGAACTATGAGATCACCAGTGGACCTATTGCTGCGAAAGCCGTACTACCGGTCATTGAGAAGCTTTCGATCTTCAAGATATTTCTTTAGCTGATAATTAATCAGCGTTTCCATGACCTTAGAAAGAAGGGACGTAAGTGCCATCGGTCGGTAATTAGACGGTGAGGAAGATTCGCTTTTTTTTTGGAAAGGCTGGACAAATGCGGTTTTCCATCCGCTCGGAACGAGACCTGAGGAGTAGGACAGATGAAAAAGCTTACGCAGTGGTTTTGCCAGCGATAAAGAACACCTCTTCAGAACAATAGCGGGGATATTATCCGACCGAAAAAAATTTGTACTGCCTTTGGGACATTGCAGTATTTTTTGCAGTCATTTTTGGTCATGTAAAAATTTGGTCCGTCGAATATGGGCGTTGGAGGCCTTCCTGGCATGCTTCAACTTATTCCGGTTTTCCTCAGTTGGATTGGCTTTAAAACAACGGAAACTTACCTTCTTGACCCTAATAACCTCTTTACAGCTCGCATCGAACCATGCGTTTTCCTTAGGTCTGATGCTTTTAACCCTATTCGGGATAAAAGTTCTCATTCCCAGGAGGATCAAACTTGTGATCATTTCAGCGCTGGCGTCAACGTCACTATCGAGGAAGCATAGTGACGAGTTAAAGATCCTAACAAATTATTGAGACCATCCCAGTTGACTTTCTCGTATTGCCAAACGGTTCTCTTAGGAGGTCTTTCTTTAACTGGAGAGATTTTACACGAGGAATATAAGCACAAATCACCGCTCATTCTTATTTAGTAATCCAATTAGCTTTGTATTTTTCGTCCTTTTGTAATTTGCGATAGATATTTCTTGAGAAATCGAATCATAAAAATTTAGTTTTTAGATTTCTAACAGCAAAAGTGAAAAATTTGCATTGGAAATTTTGTTTATGTATATTTAGTATAAGAATTCGGAAATCTTTGAAATATTAAAAAAATATACATAAACTGGCCAAGTGTAAACTTACAATTTTGTATAACAATGGGCAAGTTCAGGTGACATAGGGGACTTGAAAGTTAGGCTAGTTTCTAGTATCTGATTGGCCAGCTGCCAAAAATGTACCTTCCAATTAATGGAAAGTTGACTGGAAAGTTAGTCACGAAAAATCTCCCTTACTATCAGGCCAAGTCTACTTCTATCAAAATGACAGTTGATTATCAAAATGACAGTCGATAATGTTTTTTCTATGATATTAGTTATTACTCTATGATTTATTTATTTCCATCACAACTTTATTTAATGCTTTCTGTAAAAGGGTTCCTTGTCAATTTGGAAAAAAATAACTAATATTTCTTTACAATACAAAATATGACGCTTGATAAACTAACTAGTTGCCTTGTTCAAAATTTAGTTCAAAGAAAGCAGTTGACTGCAAAAAGTCTCTTATGTTGTCTGAACCTGCCCAATGAGTAAATTCACAAACGTCAAATGTTTGTTACTGGCTGAATACGCTCGTGACAATGAAATTTTTCGGTACTGTCAAAGTACAAAAACATTACACAGCGCTACAATACGAATTTAAAGCCGTAGCTGAAGCGCAAGTTGGGTGAACACGCTTTGTGATTCTTAAATGTATTTCAGAACTTATGCTTTGTAAACGAAAGACAAACAAATAGATGGGTTTACATTGACTTACTTATTTGACAGACCGATTGGCATTTAGCTAAATGATGTTATGCGTTCACACACATCAGACAACTTTCATAAAAACCTTTTCTTTAGCGAATTTTTAATGCTTATATGCCAGATTTATAAGCCGGATCTAACGAGTAACAAAATTTCATTAAATCTGTCACTAAAATTACATAGATGCCGGAACCTTTTCATTAATGACATGCGTTCATGCAAAATTAAAAACTTAAAAAGTAAAACTTCACTTCTGTGAACGGTTATTTTGTTTGACGTTAGAAATCACTTTTTGCTTTTATTTAATTAATGCGTGAAGCAATAAGTAGGCGGTTTAACAGAGAGCGTTTAGTATTTGAATTAGTATCCATTTTATTTTAGATTTTGTGAAGTACTGCCTAAAAATACAAAACAATCATACATAAATTCAAATTTAATAAATATTTGATATTAAATTGCTTACTTTTCGTGTTTCTTCTCCTTTTTTCAACATGAATCAATGGCGTCACCAGCTGATCACTTTCTCAGCTTGATGCTTTTTTGTTTAGTTTTTGCGCATAATGAACTGAATGTTTGACGTTGAACGTTTGGGCATAATATCTGCAGTGATGAGTTTATGACTGCGTTCAATCTCAGACAGATAAGGGTATCCGGATACCTTTTTGTTAGTGTTTTACGCGTAAAATAACAGCTGATCAAAAACAGCTGAGATGTCAAAAAAGGAATCCAAAGGTATCCAAGAATTTCTAGGGTATGTAGGTATCTGACAGAACAGCTGATTCATTTCCTCGTTGAATTTCAAGAAACTTGAAAATTGATTTCAGCTTTTTGTATTTGTTGGTAAACAAACAGATACAAAATATTAGTTGAAGTTGTATTTGAGGATGTTCTGTACATAATAGCTAGAAGCTATTTGCCTCCGAATTTTAGAAGGTAATTATGATCTATTTCTTCTTCACAATTGACGTATTTTGTTCTCGTTTTGTAGATGACCAATTTGCTAGGTCTTCAGAACCTCATCCTGTTCCAGAGGTAGAACAAAATACAGGTAAATATATATTAATCTTTTGGGAATAAATAAATCTAACAGACAGAGGCAGACAGCTTGTGAAGCTACAAGCAAATAAGGTCGCTGAAAGGAAAGGTAAGTTCTTCTTTCAGATGATTCAAAACCCCAAAGAAGGTTGGGAACATAAATCCATTCTGCTCTTCTTGGAGGAGTGCAGAAAGAAAAAGGACCAGCTGGAGAATTTCGCTGAATGCAAAATGAGCAGAACTCTTCTTAAATTGAACCGGTCTCCAGCTGATATGAAACTTTCTTGCTTACTTAAGATCCAACCAAAAAAACAACAGTTTTTTCTCCAAGTTAAAATTTATTTTATTTTGCTGCACTTTGTGCAAGAGATCAATAATTTGAAGTCGTTAATAATTTTATTGACTATTCTAGTTGATGGTGCCCCTTGAATAGTTTTCGAAGAAGCGTTGGATAACCAAACGGATATATCATACAACAAAAGTTCTTGCGTTGGTCCCACCTTCAAGCTAAAATTTTATATACTGTGAAAATACAAACTCAAAATCTTACCGCAAAGCAACTTCTGCTCATTCGAAAATGAGATCTATTTAGGTACTGTCACTTTCACTTCATAATAGTCCTCGTTACCATCAGGATAGTTTTCTGTTAAACGTAAATCATTTAAAACCGGAGATTTCGCAAGTAAATTATTAATGGTATAGAATTCCAATTGAGCTAAGAGGAAATTTAACATACATTACAGATTAAGGTTATTTCGTATTTATTAAATTGTAACGCACCTATCAATTCATCATAATCCGACAAATCAAGTAAATTATCCATTAAATGTTTTATCTTACAACAATTTCGACTTCGAAGCTTAAATATTTCCCTGCTTTTTGTGAACAGCTGAAAGTTCTTTTTATTTTTTGGCAGCTATCCAACTCGTTCAACAAGGTATCTAAAAATCAACCTATCCAAGATTGAACGCAGCCTATGAATTCACACAATTCTACAAGAAACGTCACTGTCAGCAATTGTCAGACGACGACAACTTTTGAAATTGTAAGATGTTGTTGCTTCATGTGGAATTAACATTTTTCTGTTTTTTGAGCAAAATCTGGCAACCGCATGCACGCACCATTTTTCATTGAACAAGTTTTGGCTATTGTTAGCTCATCTTTAGCAATTGTCAGATATCTGACCGATGAAAAATTCTGAAAATCGTATGTACTCAGCTTAATTTTTTTGTAAAACCGTTAAAAAGTATCAAATTCACCTTTTTAGTTTAGTAATTTACTAAACCGGTTTTGTAACATATTTAACTAAATCGTTTAAAATTTTAAGACGTTTTGGCGCAAAATTAAAAAAAATATAATTTACTAGTTATCAATTTACTAAGGGACTCCAAAATTTTAAACCTTTCTTTTAGTTTTGCTTACTAGTACATTTCTGATTGCCTTATATTAATAAACAAACATATCTTAAAAGTGAAAGTAAACAACGCAAATACGCTTAAACGGGCCTATTATTCACAACTGTTGACTGGACTAGAATAATTGTATAGATGTCATATGGATTTAGCAGATTGAAAGTTAAGGACATTTCGGGGTTTAACTAAAGCAAATTGTTAAAATATAAGAAGATATTAAAACCCTTTAAAATTAATCATCATTTAAGCTTAGTAAATTGCTAAAAATGGTTCTTACATTTTACTAAGTCGTTTAAAATGTTTTGCCATTGTGTTTGCTAAATTTAAAAACAGGTTGATGATTAAACTAAGCATGCGTTCACAGTGACACTTCCAAGTTGTCAATAATACAATTTAACATTTTTAAATCTCCACGGTTTTTTTTAATCTCATCTCCCTGAAATGTCCGCCTCACTTCCTTATCACTTTTTAAATAAGTAGAAACAAGATAAAATTATGATGTATCATGATAAGTTGCTTCAAAAAATCTAATGTCAAAATCACCTGTTTTTCCATTCCTTAATGTCTGAATATTTTGACATTTAATCTTTGGTTATTGGTTTTATGGTGCGTTCAGTGTGAAAAATACTAACTGTCAAATTCGACTTTTTACACTCTTTATAATCACCAAGTAATATGCATGTAATTTTTTTTATTGCACAAAAAAAGAAATTTATAATTTATTATAATTTATTAATATTTTAGGGTACATGTTACATTTTAAATATTGCGTTAATTTCAAATTTATATTTTTCAGCTTCAAAAGTTTATTCCTCCTTTTCTTCTTTCTTATTTGGAGATTCATGTTCAGGTATTGCTTGAAGTATGATTTCCTCAATCTAAAAACAAATTTATTAAATTTTACATTTTAAAAAATTAATTAAAATAATTGTTTTCGTTTACCTGAACTGTAGGTGGTGTGTGTAAGGCATAAAGGACAGCATCAGCAACATCTTTTGGTTGTAATTTTGGAATTGGAGCATATGATGCTGGATTGTATACTTTAAGGAAGTCAGTTTCAACCATTCCCGGACTGATGCTCTATTAAGAAAAGATGGATTTATTTATAGGACTTCAAAGGTTTAGTAAAAATGTTAAAAAGAAAACTGTAGTAGGTTGAATTAGAGTTCAGTAATTTACACAAGCTTTTAATTTGTCTTCTTTTAGGCGGTAAAATATTAATAGCTCTTTTAGAAATAATTTGACAGCATGAAGCTATAGAGGCAATATTGTTCAAGTGTCATTGTTAAGATTAGGTATATAAAACATGTAGATTTTAAATACAAATTTATTTAAGTATCTTTAAATATACACCGCATTTGTTCAACAATAAAGACAAATTATGTAATGAAATTACGTACAAATTAAAAGATGAATTCTCATGTGATTATTGGTTAAAATACTCGTATAAGTTAAGAAGCCTTAGAACGTTTTAATAACTAAGTTACTTAATTATTATTGATTTCAATTTTTTTTGAAGAAATAAAATAATTAAAATTGGTGTAAGAAATAAAATTGCAAATAACTTACCGTTAGTTTAACATTTAATTTATTGTAACGAATTTCTTGTCTTACTGTTTGACAAAGTGCAGTTAGAGCATGTTTGGTAGCTGGATAAACATTAAATGCTGGTTTTGGTAGTTCTAAGACTCGATGACCAAGAATGCTAAAAAAAAAAACAAAATAATGTTAATGTTTTTAATTAACTTATGTATTTTAAATTGTATAACACATAATAAAATCAAGATTTGAAGTCTTAAGACAAAAATTGCATTTTAGGTTTGATTTGGATAACTAATATTTTCTTTAAAGTATTTTGTTCTCGAAATACTTAAGTCTTTTAACTATCGTATTATTTAAATCTTTATCATTCATATTATCTAAATCAGAAAAATTACATATTTGATTTGATAATAACTTCTTAAGTTTATTTAATTATTTGTGACCAGTTTCTGACTCAGTAATTTTTGCATAACGTCAAAGAAAAAATTCGCTAAAAGGTTGGTTTTTTTATTGGTAAACGTCTTTGACAGTGTTTTTGCAAAAACTAAAAACCTTTGAAAAACGGCTGCTCGAAAACAAAATTTCCAATCGAATATCTTTAGAAAAATTGAATATTGGTGCTAAATTTTAAACGGTTCAGTAAAATGATGAAAATATTTTTAGCAATTTACTAAGCTTAAAAGATGTTTAACCTTATTTAAAAAGATTTCTTACTATCTTTTAACAAATTGCCAAATTTAAATTCATAGTAAGGCTGCTTTAACTTTTAGCAATTTGTTACATCTGTACAATTATTCTTATGAGAGTAGTGGATGAAACGGTCCAGTGTACAGTTGAAAATTCCAATTAATAAGTCCGTTAAAGCATATTTGCAACCATAAGTACGTTCGTGTTTTTGCACTTTCGGGACTACTTTTTTCGTCAGCTAAAGCCAAGAAATTGTGGAATTATTTTCTTCAAATAAACTTTGCTTCGCAATTGTAGAATTGTAGCCTTTTCCAAAAAATATTAGTGGCAGCTTAAAATAATTCTATGCATCGAAAAATGACGTTTTTGGCATCTATTAAAGGTTTAAGAAAAATCCGTGATTTACGCGCACTTGCTCTTTATCCAAAGATTCTGTTTAAAAAAAAAATAAATTGGGTGGTGCAACAGTCCGTTTGAGAACTAATGACAACTCTCAACCATTCCTGTTGTCAGGGATTTGAGAAAGCACTTTTCATGACGAGAATTACTTTTGGAGAATTTGTCAATTCCTCGCAAGATGCAGTACCCGTGAAAAAAACCATAGGTGGCATAGGCAGGGATCGAACCCAAGACCTCTCGCGTGACCTCGGTGAGGTAGATCACACGAAGAACTTTTCTCTCGAACCGACCCAAGGTGCTTTCATCCGCTTTTGTCATAGTCCATGTTTCTGCACCATATAGCAGGAAGGGGATGATAAGGGTCTTATGTAGCAACATTTTGTTCCCTCGAGAGAGGATTTTACCACTCAATTGCTTTCTTAGTCCAAAGAAAGAGCGGTTAGCAAGAGTTATTCTGCGTTTGATCTCAGCACTGGTGTTGCTTTTTGCGTTTACAGCGGAGCCTAGATAGACGCAGTCCTTGACTACCTCAAAGTTACGTCTGTCGATAGTGATGTTTATTAACCATTAAACCCATTTTGCCGCCTCTGCCTCAATACTCACAAAAGCGCTTATGTCAATGCCATCAGCATGTGCTAGTAATTGGACAGACTTTTGAAAGATAATGCCTCTAGTGTTGACGTGTGAGCTCTGCACTATTCTTTCAAGCACGATGTTAAAAAAAATCACATGACAGCGCATCACCTTGTCTAAAACCTTTTTTGACATCGGAAGGTTCTGTTAAGTTGTTTCCAACCTTTATGGAGTAGCGTGAATTCTCCATAGTCATCCTACACAAACGGACGAGTTTGACAGGGATGCCAAAACTAGACATGGATCTATACAGCTCGTCCCTGTAGATGCTATCATATGCGGGCTTGAAGTCGATGAAAAGATGGTGGGTGTCGATTTGGTGCTCTTGGGTTTTTTCCAGGATCTGCCGTAATGTGAATATTTGATCGAGAGTGGAATTTCCTGGTCTAAAACCACACTGATAAGGTCTTATCAGGTTGTTGACGATGGGCTTTAGACGTTCACATATTACGGCAGAGAAGATTTTATAGGCGATGTTTAGTAGATTGATTCCTCTATAGTTGGTGCAGTTTAGAGGGTCTCCTGTTTTTCAGGATCGGGCAAACAATACTGAGGTTCCATTCATCGGGCATGCTTTCTTCCGACCATATCTTACAGATAAGTTGGTGCATGCTCCTAACCAACTTATCTCCAGCTGCTTTAAAGAGCTCAACATTCAAGCCATCCGCTCCAGCGGCTTTATTAGACTTCAGCTTAGATATGGCAATCTTTACTTCGTCTAAGTCGGGAGCACGGGATTGTTGGCTTTCGTCGTCTATTTTGACCATATCATCCTGCCTGACAGCGGAATTCAGTTCGTCATCGCCGTTATACAGTCTGCAGAAGTGGTCCTTCCTATCCTCAGCATTGACTGCCACTATGATCTTTCCACTTTCGTCTTTGCAGCCTTCTGTTCTAGGTGTATGTACCTGTGAATTTCGTTTCACCTGTTCATAAAACTTTCAAACTTCATTCCTGCTTTTAAACCTCTCAACATCTTTACCCGCACGCTTCCCATGCCCTCTCGTTTTACCTCTGAGAAGTCGTAGTTCCTCTAGCCTCTTCTGCTCAAAGAGCTTATAAGCAGCCCCTCGTCCTTTTATGCAACCCTGGCGATTGTAGCAGTTTGACGTTGTACCTGTTTTGGGTCTGGAAATCCGAAGTGCTACCTTGGCTACACCGAGGTAGTGGTCCGAGTCGATGTTAGTTCCTCGGAAAGTTCGTACATCCATAAATGCTATGAGTCTGAATCCGTTGTCGGAAGTGTTTCCGTGCAGACTGTTTTTCCGATTATTTCAGCAAAGATGTCTTCCCTTCCTAGCTTGGAATTAAAATTGCCCAGGACTGTTTTAATATCGTAGCTAGGACACTGCTCATATGTTTTACCTAGGAGCTCGAAGAACAAATCTTTGGGGTTGTCGTCTTTCTCTTCTGTGGGAGCGTGCGCGTATATCAGGCTAATATTGCCGAATTCAGCCTTGGCGCGTACATGAGGCGCTCATTGATGCACCTATAGCTCAAGACTTCTTGCTTAACTCTGGCTCCAATGACGAAGCCGCATTCGGTTTTCGTGGTTGCAGTCACCATAGTAAACATCGCAGTTTTTCATCCTCTTTTTGCCCGGCCAATCCCTTCGTATTTCCTGGATGGCGGTGATGTCTGCTTTATAGCAGTCTAGGGCCTCCGCTAATTCTTCGGCTGCACGTGGTCTATTAAGGGACCTAACATTCCACGTGCATATCCGAAGTTCGTTGTCTTAAATTCGTTTGTGTTGGTTGTCAACAGTAAATCCGTCCGTATCCAAGGCTTGTTGGTGCTTCGAAACTATGATAGCTTTTACGTGGCCAGGAAGTCACCCTGACGGCACGACCCCCCCAACCTGAAGGGCCAGATCCTTAGTATAACTCCAAAAATGGGGAGTCGGATAAAACCGCTCCTTAAAGGCCTGGGCTCCGAACAAGCCTTAGTGTTCACTAAGTAGTTCAACCTTACTGGAACTGTTGATTCTATCTCGAGAATTCCTCCGCTGCCGCCTGGATAAGGAGAGGTGCCTTAGTGGAAACACCTCTCCCCCTCTCTCGTTTGCTGCCTTCAACAACTTTCCACTGGGGCTGCAAGTTGAGGTACTAGGCATCCGATGTTCACCACGGGGAGGTGACAGTAGGAGCTGATAGACAGAGGTGGGTTTTGAGAAAAACCTGTGGACGCTTGTGTCCTCTTGAATACATATGTCTTTCATTTGTTTAAAATAAGCTTAATAATCTTTTTAGCCTAGTAAATTGCTAAAAATGAATTTAAGTATTTGCTATTGACTTTAAACTTCTTTTATTCTTGCGAAAAATGTGTTTGATGACATTTTGTTTTTATTTAAGAAATATCGAATTGACAGGCAGGAACAAAGATTGGAAACACCAATTCAGGAGTTACGTGGTTATTTCACAATATTTGTCTACATGGCACTACTAAACATCAAATGGAAGTATCTTTAGCTCCTCCAAAAAGCATCTGACAAAATTAAATCATTTTAAATCGAATAAAAGTCATTTCAATATAAAAATTACAATATTTGCATTCACTCCCATTCAATCTGATTAACCCACAAAAATTACCAGAAGTTCCGGGTTTGTTTTTTTAAGTAATTAAGTCTGATTTTTAATTCTTCCAACTGTATGTAAGGTACATTTACAATGTGTGTGTAAACTATGTACTCGGACATGTGTTCATTCATGTTAATTTAACTTTGGTATAAATCTTTCAATATTATGCGTATAGCAAAGTTAACAAATACAACAACAAAAATACGCGTTTAATAAGCTTATTTTTCTACTTGCCAAATGATAAAAATAAAAATTAAAAAAAAACAACAAAATAAATAAAAGTATTGCAAACAAAGTTTCGAAGGTTCTGTTTCGTTGGTTTAATGTTGGTTTGTATGAACATTCGAAGCAAATATTTAAGGATGCAAGTTCATTACGGTCAGATATGCAATTAAAAACTTGTTAAATGTGGAGGCAATTACAAAAACAAAAAAATAAAAAAAGTTACAAAAGTCCAGCAACATTAAAGGATATATACTCTACCCTACTCTACCCTACTCTTCCTTACCCTTTAAGGATTGCAGTGTTGAAAAAAAGTGCAAGGATATTTTTGTGTGCACTATATTTCATTTATATTATGCGTAGACTACGTATTTCATGGTTTATTAATTTTTGTTTTTTAAACACATCAGGATTTAATTGTTGTTTTTGTAGGACTTCTCCTGTCTCATGAGTTTTACATTTACATAGGTACAATACAAACACATATGTACATATGTATTGTAGACTTACGCGCTTACTCATTGATGTACTTTTATACCGAGTGTACATTTGTTTTGTGTGGGCAATTTAATTATAATTATTAATTGCAAGGACATAATATAAATTTATTTTTCACAGTGCAGCATTAAAAATTAAACACTAGCAATTATTTCGGAATGCGAAAGTTAAATAATCGCTTTGGCATGGAAATGTGAATGAAATAATTCGCCAACAACGCCATCTGTGAGATGGAAAATTTGTTCTATACATACTGATACTCGAATATATTTACAATATATGAATGTATGTAAATAGATTGAAGAATAATTACATGTTACGTTTGTATTAAATTAAATTCTCAAACTGAGATATATGGAATTAAATGAATGTATTTCAAAATGATGGGCTTTCATGCAGGAAATATTTTAAGAAATTATTTCAAAAATTTCTGAAGTATGAATTTTTGGTTGAATGTCTCGTTTGGAAGGTAGGTGTGCATATTTTTTGGTTTTTCAGATATATTTTTGAGACATTTATTTGATAAAAACAATATTTCATATCATGAGTCAGATTTATTATTGATGTTCAAATGGTAGACATGTGAATTCAAGAGGACACAAGCGTCCACAGGTTTTTCTCAAAACCCACCTCTCGGTGGGTTTATCCGGGTCCCCTTCCTTGGAGTTATATTAAGAATCTGGCCCTCCAGGTTGGGGGTTGTACCATCGGGAAGAATTCCTGGCCACGTAAAAGCTTTCATAGTTTCGAAGCACCAACAAGCCTTGGATACGGACGGATTTACTGTTGACAACCAACACAAACGAAATAAGAACAACGAACTTCGGATATGTACGTGGAATTTTAGGCCTCTTAACAGACCACTTGCAGCCGAACAATTAGCGGAAGCCCTAAACTGTTGCAAGGCAGATATTACCGCCATCCAAGAAGTGCGATGGGAAACTAAACGACTGCGATATATACTACGGCGACTTTGTGAGTGGATTTGTTGTTAAAACTAGACTCAGGCAAAAAGTCTTGAGTTTCAACCGTGTGAGCGAGCGCATCACTACAATCCGCATCAAGAATAAATTCGCCAACATAAGCCTAATAAGCGCGCATGCTCCAACAGAGGAGAAAGATGAAGACACCAAAGACATATTCTTCGAGCTCTTGGACAAGACATATAATGAGTGCCCTGGCTATGACATTAAAATTGCCTTAGGAGATTTTAAAGCCAAGCTAGGAAGAGAAGACATCTTTGGTGGGATAATCGGGAGATACAGCCTGCACGACACTACCTCCGACAACGGATTCAGGCTGATCGATTTCGCTGCGGCGCAAGACGTTCTGGTAGCTAGTACGCAGCTCACGCATCTCATATCCACAAGGGGACATGGAAATCTCCTGATCAATCAACCGTCAACCAGATTGACCACATTGCGATCGACGCACGACACTTCTCAAATATCCAGGATATCCGAACATTCCGAGAGGCCAACATTGACTCGGACCACTACCTCGTTGTAGCCAAGGTACGGATACGGATAACCCGATCCAAGCCAAAACAAGGAAGTACTGTGAGAAGATTCGACGTTAAACGGCTACAATCGCAAGAGACAGCCATGTCCTTTTCCGACCGAGTCTCTAATAACCTCTTAAGGAGTCCTATGCTGCCTGCATTAAGTATTGAAAACCAGTGGCAACATTGCCTTGCAGCCATCAGAGATGCCGACTCTGAAGTGCTAGGTTTCACACAGTCGCCACAGCGAAACCCCTGGTTTGACGACGAATGCCGGCAAGTGCACGCAGCGAAACAAGATGCATACAAAACGGCGAGCTCTATGAGCAGAAGAGGAGAGAGGAACACCGGCTTCTTAAATGGAAAAAAAGAGAGCACGAGAAGTGCGCGATCGAAGAGCTAGAGGGATGTCACAACAGTAATGAGGTTTGTAAATTTAAAAAAAAAAAAACCTAACAAGGGTACCAGACCAGCCCCGAACCGAAGCCTGTAAAGACGATCAGGGGAAAATCGTAGTAGAACTGCAGTCGATGCTGAGAATATGGAAAGATCACTTCTCCAAAATATATAACGGCGATGACGAACCGAATTCTGCTGTAAGGGAGATAGAACCACTTAACCTCGGCGACGCAGATCAACAATTCCGCCTACCCGACCTTGACAAAGCTGCTGGAACTGACGGCATCGCTGTCGAACTATTCAAAGCAGCAGGCGATGACTTGGTAAGGAGCATGCACCAACTCATCTGCTAAATATGGTCGGAAGAAAGCATGCATCCCTATCAAACTTATCCGTTTGTGCAGAATGACGATGGAGAATGAACGCTGCTCTATCAAGGTTAAAACAAAAACACTAGAGGCACAATCTTCCAAAGGTCCATCCAATTACTCGGAGCGAGCTTCGAGAGAAAAATTCTTAGGGTGATTTTTGGTCCGGTATGCATCAATGGAGAATATAGGAAAGATATAACGACGAACTGTACGGGCTGTACAGCAACACTGACTTAGATGGCTAGGTCATGTAGAGCGAATGGACATCCACGCTCAATCCCGAGAGACGGCGCAGTAGAGGAAGACCGCGACTCAGGTGGCGCACCCAGGTGGGAGAGGACCTCAACCAACTTGGCATGCGAAACTGGAGTAAGCCAGCTAGGGACCGAGCTGGTTGGAGACGCATGTTGGTTGAGGCCCAGGTCCGCCCCGGACTGTAGCGCCACCTTAAGTAAGTAATTAAGTAAGTAAGAGTCAGATTTATTAATGAAAGAAAAAGAGGTTGGAATGTAACCCGTAGTATTAATTTCCCCTTGGTAATCTCTGAAATCAAGATTTTCTTTGCAATTCGTCAAATTGTGACTAAGAGAACTTAAATAAAAGGAAGTTAAAGTTATTTTCTGCCGAGCAAACATCCAACAAGTTTAAACCAAAATTATATAAAAGAGGCTGGGATGCGGCACACAATGATAACTTCCCATCCCGTCAGTCGATTTGTTTTGCTTAAAAGTTTGTAAGTTTTCGTGTTTTGTTAAGAAAGTTGTCAACTGAATTATTCTTAAAAATTTAAAAATTACCAACAACATTTTGCATAAAATTAATTTGAATGATTTCCAAATCTACATATTTTTGTAAACGAGATTTTTAGTCGAAAGCTAATTTTTATCAACTTTATTAGCATTTAAAAAAAATTGTATTTCTTATATAAATAAAAACAAATTGGATGAATGAAATTTATTTAAAGTCAATATCTTCTACTGCTTACAAGATATCGAGAACTAAACATCAATTTTTAAGAAAATTTGCGTACTATTTTTTGTAGATTATAAAAAAATTATTCAATATCGAAAACAATATTTTCTGTGAGATAAAATAAGTTTGAAGCCAATATTATTAATTTCTGAAAAGATATTTACTTACTTACTTACTTACTTAAGGTGGCGCTACAGTCATGTGTTAACTAGGCCTCACACAACAAACTTCTCCATCTAGCTCGGTCCCTAGATAGATGTCTCCAGTTTCGCGCTCCAAGTTGGGTGAGGTCACTTTCCACTTGTGAGCGCCACCTGATCCGCTGTCCTGTGGGTGTAGATTCAAAGACTTTCCGGGCCGGAGCATTGGTTTCCACGCGCTATTCTGACCCAGCCATCTTAGTCTTTGAACTTTTACCCTTCTGGCTAGGTCTACGTCGCTGTACAGCCCGTACAGCTCGTCTCGAAGAACTTTTCTCTCGAAGCGACCCAAGGTGCTTTCATCCGCTTTTCTCATAGTCCATGCTTCTGCACTGTATAGAAGGACGAGGATACGAAGGGTTTTGTATAGCAACACTTTTGTCCCTCGAGAGAGGACTTTACCACTCAATTGCTTTCTTAGTTCAAAGAAACAGCGGTAAGCGAGAGTTATTCTGCGTTTGATCTCAGCGCTGGTGTTGTTTTCTGCGTTTACAGCGGAGCCTAGATAGACGAAGTCCTTGACTACCTCAAAGTTAAGTCTGTCGATAGTGATGTTTATTAATCGTTAAACCCATTTTTGCCGCCTATGCCTTAATACTCACAAAAGCCCCATTGACATCACGCTGAGTTCTTCCGATTATGTTAATGTCATCAGCATATGCCAGTAATTGGGCAGACTTTTGAAAGATAGTGCCTCTAGTCTTGACGTGTGAGCTCTGCACTATTCTTTCAAGCACGATGTTAAGAAAATCATTTGAAAGCGCATCACCTTGTCTAAAACCTTTTTTGACATCGAAAGGTTCTGTTAAGTTGTTTCCAACCTTTATGGAGCAGCGTGAATTTTCCATGGTCATCCTGCACAAACGGACGAGTTTGCCAGGGATGCAAAAACTAGACATGGCTCTATACAGCTCGTACCTGTAAATGCTGTCATATGCGGCCTTGAAATCGATGAAAAGATGGTGGGTGTCGATTTGGTATTTTTGGGTTTTTCCTGGATCTGCCGTAATGTGAATATTTGATCAACTGTGGGCTTTAGACGTTCACATATTACGGCAGAGAAGATTTTATAGGCGATGTTAAGTAGACTGATTCCCCTGTAGTTGGTGCAATTTAGAGGGTCTGAGGTTCCATTCATCGGGCATGCTTTCTTCCGACCATATCTTACAGATAAATTGATGCATGCTCCTAACTAAATCATCTCCAGCTGCTTTAAAGAGCTTGGTATTCAAGCCATCTATTGCAGCAGCTTTATTAGAGTTCAGCTTAGATATGGCAATCTTTACTTGGTCTAAGTCAGGAGGACGGGATTGTTGGCTTTCGTCGTCTATGTTGAATAGATCATCCTGCCTGACAGCGGAATTCAGTTCGTCGTCGCCGTTATACATTCTGAAGAACTGATGACGTTTCAACTTTCGTCTTTGCAGCCTTCGGTTCTAGGTTTATGTATCTGCGAATTTCGTTTCACCTGTTCATAAAACTTTCGAACTTCATTCCTGCTTTTAAACCTCTCAACATCTTCGACCCACGCTTCTCATGCCCTCTCTTTTTTTTCTGAGAAGTCGGCGTTCCTCTCGCCTCTTGTGCTTATAGAGCTCATGAGTAGCTCTCGTCCTTTTATGCAGCGCCGCTTTGCGTGCCTGTTGTTTGGCTGCATTTGACTGCCGACATTTCTCACTAAACCAGGGGTTCCTTGTTGGTGGGTGCTTGAAACCCAGCACGCCATAGGTGGCTTCTCTGATTGCATCTTGGCAATATTGCCACAGGTTTTCGATACATTGTGTTGGATGCAGAGGACTTCGAAAGAGGTTACTTGTACCTCGGTGGGAGAAGGATTTGACGATCTCTTTCGGTTATAACGAGGTAGTGGTCCGAGTCGATGTTAGCTCCTCGGAAAGTTCGTACATTCATGATGCTGGAAGCGTGTCTGCCGTCGATCGCAATATGGTCAATCTGTTTGACGGTAGATTGATCTGGAGAACTCCAAGTTCCTTTGTGGATGTTGAGGTGTGGAAAACGCGTACTGGTTACGTTTCGCCTCGCAGCAAAATCTATGAGTTTGAATCCGTTGTCGGAAGTGTTGTCGTGCAGGCTGTTCTTCCCGATTATTTCATCACCAAAGATGTCTTCCCTTCCTAGCTTGACATTAAAATTACCCAGGACTATTTTAATATCGTAGCTAGGACACAGCTCATATGTTTTGTCTAAGAGCTCGAAGAACATATCTATGGTGTTGTCGTCTTTCTCTTCTGTGGGGGCGTGCGCGCATATCAGGCTAATATTGCCGAATTTAACCTTGATGCGTATCGTCATGAGGCGCTCATTGATGCACCTTTAGCTCAAGGCCTAAGTCTGGCTCCAACGACGAAGCCGCATCCAAATAAGCGCTGTTGGTTTTCGTGGTAGCAGAGCAGTCACCATAGTAAATATCGCAGTTTTTCATCCTCTTTTTGCCCGGCCCATCCCATCGTATTTCCTGGATGGCGGTGATGTCTGCTTTATAGCAGTCTAGGGCCTTCGCTAATTCTTCGGCTGCACGTGGTCTATTAAGGGACTTAACATTCCACGTGCATATCCGAAATTCGTTGTCCTTAATTCGTTTGCGTAGGTTGTCAACAGTAAATCCGTCCGTATCCAAGTCTTGTTGGTAGATATTTGAGTCGAAAATCAATGTTTACCAACTTTTATTAATTTTGTTTAAGGTTTTTATTGTTGGTAAAAAAACTGTCCATTCGATTTTTTGACGAATATTTGAAAAGAAATTCAATTTTTACTAACTTTCAGTACTGTTTTTTTTAGGTTTTTTTAATTTTTTGTAAAAAAAACTGTCTATTCGATTTTTCTCAATATATTAACAGATTTTGAAAACGTTATTCTTCGTTGGCCAAAATTGTTTTCAAGATGAAATACTTTTTTGTTCGTAAAATGTTCGAGGTGACAAATATTTTTTTTCACTTTTTTTTTGATTTATAGAAAAAACCATGAATAAAGAAAAAAAGATCAATTTTTTCCAAAAATATATCTTGTATCGCGTTACAATATATAATATACAATTTAATTTAAGTCTCTAGCGTTATTGGTTCATGAGATATTTAGGGTTAACTAAAATGTTCAACATTTTTCAAATTGCTTTGGTGAAAAAAACACCATTAAATTTTTTTGATAGCCCTTTTTGCATCTTTCTGCCCTATTATCTGTTTAACAAAATTTATTTGAAGTCGATATCTCTACTGGTTCTTGAGCTATGGATGACGCAAAAAACGTCGAACGTACGTACACATGCTGCAACAAACATCTCTCTAAAAATCTTTCTAGGGACCTTGAAATTTCGAGAAATGAAAACATTTCAATACAATTTTTGCAATTTTTTTCATTTTGTAGATAAAAATTAAATAAAATAAGAATTGAAAGAAATGGGTCCGTTCGTAAATTATGCTCTAACTACGTGTAGGTCTTCGAAACCGATTACGTTATATTTAGTGACATTAACTTTATGCATATTAAGAAACTATTTAAGTATTAAATAAGTTTGTCGATTCAGCAAAAATTAATTTTTATTAAGTTTAGGTAGCTGTACTACATTCGATACGGAGTAAAAAAAATACAAAATTTCGTGGCACCAGAAAACAAATTTAAAACTTTTATTAACAAGTATCAAATATCAAATTTATTAAGTACCAAAGTAGGTAGGTAGAAATGGCGATCTCAAGGCATCCTAGCCTGAGATCCAATTAGCGCTGTAGTGCGCCGTTTTGATACCAAAAACTCGTTTGACCTTTGATTAAAAGGGATAGATTTATAGAGAAGCTTCGTAGCGATTATGTTAGAGCCATTTTGTCGCATTGAGAAAAAAGATTAGGTCTCTAATCTATGTCTCAGGTAGCTCATCAAGTTCTTGAAGGAATGCTTTTCCAAAGCATTTCATTCTGACGTTTGCCAAAGCAGGACATTTGCAGAGGAAATGGATTATGGTTTCACTTTCTCTTTGGTCACTACAGCTACGGCAAAAGGTGTTATAAGAGATACCCAACTTCTCCGCATGAACTCCTATAGGCCAATGTCCGGTACAAACCGCAACAATCCTGGCTATTTCTTGCTTTGGCCTGCATAGAAGATCGTTTGTGCTTGTTTTATTATAGGTGGGCCATATCTTCCTAGATATAATGCAGTTGGGTTAATTGCTCCACCTTCGGTTTGATTCAGTTTGGAAGATAAAAAAAAAGATTTTACCCTTCATAGCACCAAGAGGAATGTTAACCATTTCCGCAAGTGAGCTATGAAGGGCCGATCCTTGCCTGGCTAGCTCGTCAGCCCGTTCATTTCTTACGATACCACTATGGCCCGGAACCCAGATCAGGGTGACACCGAGGTTTATATTTAGGCTCGCAAGCTCATCGTGACATTGCTGGACGAATTTAGATGAGGATATGGCCGAGTTAATGGCTTTGACAGCTGCCTGACTGTCTGTAAAGATAGCCGCATTTCGGTTTTGGTTTTGGCTTTGTTAAAGTATCTTACATGCCTCTCTTATTGCTAGTATTTTAGCCTGAAAAACGCTAGCAAAATCAGGAAGCCTAAAGGATTTGGCTACATTTAGAGACTCAGAAAAGATCCCAGAACCAACTCCGCACTCCATCTTTGAGCCGTCAGTAAAGATGGTTGTGTAGAAACCTATCGAAACGATGTCATCCTCCCAATCTTCTCTGGATGGGAAAATAACCTCAAAACCCTTACTAAGGCTCAAAGTAGGAGTGCAGTAGTCAGTGTCTACCGAGATAATATCTGAGGGAATCAATTTCGTTGTGTTGCTGTGACCATAAGGTTTTGACAACCAGCTGTTTGATTCCTTCAGCCTAATAGCGCTGCAGGAAACTATGTATTTAATAAAAAGGTCGATTGGTAGAAGATCCAAAACTAACGTTTAAGGCGTCCGTTGGGCAAGTACGCATGACCCTTGTGGTGCCCACGCAAGCTGTTCTCTGAACCTTCTTTAGCTTATCAATATTAAAGGCTTTGCTAAGAGCAGGCCACTTCATGCAGCTTGGATACCCATTGCTTTTGCGCTTAGCGTTAATGTACTTCCAAAAACTTTCACTTTTATATTAAATATTTGACTCAATAGAGAACAAATAAGCCCGGTATAAAAATTTATTAAGCGTATCGAATTCTTTTTGAATAGACATATGCTTAGATCTCAAATTCGGATCATGGCGATTAGTTTTAAGTATCTTAAAAGATTTAGTTTTTCTATTTCTAAGATTTATGGTCTCTTGTTAAACCATGCAGGATTATTTCTAGATTTGGCTTTTTTATTTGGGACAAATCTACTTACAGATTCATTGACAATAGATACTAGAGTTTCATTAGCATTATTTAATTAACTTTTAGATAAAAGCGATTCCGAAGGAATAGATGCAAAATACTCATTCATTGCATCAAAGTTAGAGTTTTTATAATTAGGTATAAAAGTATTATTATTTAAAACTTTTTTCATAAAAGTATAAAAACATAAGTTACCTTCATGTGCAATATGATGGACAGAATTATTCTCAATTGGAGTATCAGATTTTCAACATAATATCTATATTTTTATTATGTAAAAGAGACTGGGATGTGGCCCACACTGATAACTTCCCATTCCGTCTTTCGATTTGTTTTGCTTAAAAGTTTGTAAGTTTTCGTGTTTTGTTAAAAAATTGTTAACGGAGTTATTCTTAAAAAAATAAAAAGTAACAACAAAATTTTGCATATAATGAAATAGTTTGATTTCGAAATTTATTTTCGTTAACGAGATTTTTAATCGAAAAGAATTTTTATCAATTTTAGTCTCATTTCTTAAAAGCGTTTTTAGGTTTTAATTTTTGTAAAAAAAAACTTCAATTCGATTTTCCTCAAAATCTTATCGAATATTGAAAACAATATTTCTTTAATAAATAAATAAATTGGGTGGCGCAACAGTCCGTTTGAGAACTAGTGACTGACAACTCTCAACCATTCCTGTGTGCGAGTACTGTTGTCAGGGATGGAAGGGACCTACAGTTTTAAGCCGAATCCGAACGGCAAATTTGAGAAAGCACTTTTTTAAGACAAGTATTACTCTTGGAGAATTTGTTAATTCCTCGCTTTTTCTTAAAATTTTACTGAATGTTAACAACATTATTTTTTAAAAGACGAAATTAGTTAAAAGAAAATATGTAAAAGTTTTGAAAAGATATCTGAGTCGAAAATCAATTTTTAGCAACTTTCTTAAATTTTTTATTTTTTGCACAAAAACTGTCAAAACGATTTTTATCAAAATTGTATCGAATGTTGAAAACAATGTTTTTTAAAGGACCAAAATAGTTTTAAGCCACTATCTATAACTTTTAAAATGATTTTTAAGTCAAAAATGCATTTTTACCAACTTTTGTTAATTTTTTTACAGGTTATCATTTTTTGAAAAAAAAAACTGTCACTTCGATTTTTCTTAAAACTTAACTGAATATTAGCAGCAATATTTTTAAAAAGATAAAGTAGTTTAAAGCCAAAATCTCAAAGTTTTGAAAAGATACTTGAGTCGAAAATCAATTTTTACCAACTTTTGTAATTTTTTAAGGTTTTTATTTAAAAAAATTGTCTATTCGATTTTTCTCAAAATTTTACCAGATGTTGAAAACGCTATTCCACAAAATTGTTTGGGAGATGAAATCATTTTTTGTTTGTAAGATTTTTGAGGTAACAAATATATTTTCAGTTAAATTCAAATGAAATTAACATTGAAAGAAATGGGTTCGTTCGTAAATGATGCTCTTACTACGTGGAGGTTTCGAAACAGATGACTCTATATTTATTGACATCAAATTAATGCTTAACATAACAAACTCTACTTCCATATTAAACAACTTGGCCAATGCAACGTACGAAAACCAACATACATTTTTTTTTAGTTTAAGAGTTACAAAATACAAAATTTCGTGGGACTAGAAAACAAATTAAACAACTTTAATTTACAAGTATCAAGTACCGGACACTTAAAAAAATATCAGAGTTCATTTTGAGTTCCAAAATAACTTCATTGGGTGAATTCACAAAGGTATTGACTACGTAGTCAAAATTCAACTAGCTTTGCGAATGCAAATTATGACCACAAAGCTAGTCAATCCGGAACTTTCATATTAATGACAAATACAAATATATAAAATAAGAAACCTTTGTATTTTCAGAACGTTAAATAGTTTTTTTTTCTTTTTAAATTCAATATAACTAAATAGAAGATATAATAAAATTGATTTATATTTCTATTCAAATATCGAAAGATTAATTTCATTTTGAATTCTTATGTTTTTACCGAGCAGCTGATTGTGAAACGTCTGAATAGAGTGCACTAACTTTGTAGCAGAAATTTGTACACTATTACGGAGGGAAAATTTCAACTACTTTTGTAGTTAGATTTAGCCAATCAGAATCCCTTGAATACGTAGCCACTAGCTTTGTGAATGCTACCACTATTTTTTTTTCGACATATGTTGGACTCTACTCTACGAACACATCCTTCAAGACTCAATGAGGTACTAAACTAACACACGACGACGTCTTGAAATGATAAACTCGAAAATTGATTTCGATACTAGAAAAAAGTAGAATCTCTATCCACAGTAGGATTTCACTTAACAGTTTATCTGCAGTAATTCTACTGCTGATGTTTCTCTTCTTATTCATATAAGTGTCTACTGTACTATGGATGGATTTAACAAAAACACTCTCTTATTATCATCTGCACGTCGGTGTCCCTACTGGTTCTTGAGATTTAGCCGACACAAGAAGGAATTCAAAAATTTATATTTCTAAAAACCATGGAATTAGAATTTAGTGTCAGAGAAATTTAACATTTTGTAATTTGTAAAAAATGGAACCAATTAAAAGAAATAAATTTAATTTAAAAAATTACCTATTAATGATGATAATATGTGATCGCAGACCATGGAGCTTCATTAATTCTACTGATTGCATTATACAAGTACACGTGGCTATAACGTTCAAATCAAACACATCTTTGACTTCTCCAGCTGAACTCTCTGCAAGGATAAAATGAAACATACATACATATAAATACATGTTTATGAAAATTTTGTAATTATTTGTTTTTGTAATTTTAATAGTTATTGCTTTCGACTTCACTCAATTTCAGATATTATTAATTTTTTTGATTTAAAAGAGTTGAGATTAAATTAATTAAATATTTTAATATTTAGATAGCAAGAGTTTTAGCAGAGATATATTTTGATGTATAAATGCACAAAAAAGGTTAAGAAAAATATCAAAATAACCCTAGTTCTATTTATCACCTTTGATGCAAGTAAGTCCTAGGCTCTAAGAAAAACATGTGGGTACCTAAAGTTATTAAGACCAAAACAAATGCCTTAAAAGTTATTCTATAATATTTTTGGAAGCAGAAATTTAGTTGGAAATTTGATCAATCTAAATGGTCAAACATTTGTACCCGTGACGTGGTGGTTCTTGGGTTCAATCCCTGTCTGTGCCATCTAAAAGTTTTTCTCCTACAATATAATTCTTGTCATGAAATGTGCTTTCTCAAATTGGCAGTTTGGATTCTGTATACAAATTTTAGGTCTCTTTTGCACATAAGAATGGTTTGAACATACGTACATTCGTACGTCCGTACGTCTGTTCGTCTGTACGTCTGTACGTCCGTGCGTTCGTACGTGCGCGACGTTTTGCGTTGGTGTTTTTTTACCTAGCAGTTTAAAAAAAGGTAAACATTTTGGTTAACCATAAATATCTCACGAACCAATAACGCTAGAGACGTGAATTAAAATTTATATTATACATTGTAACGTGATACCAAACTTGTATAATTTTATAAAAAATCCAAATTGCGGTTTTTCTTTATAAATAAAAAAAAATTAAAAAAAATATTTGTCACCTCGAAATTTTCACGAATACAAAATTATTTCACCTGCAAAACAATTTTGTGCAACAAATAATTTCGTTTTCAACATATGGTTAAATTACTCAAAGTTGTTAAAAATGGATTTTCGACTTAAATATTGTATCAAAACATTGAGATATTGGCTTTAAACTTCTTTTATCTTTTAAAAAATATTGTTGTCAATACTCAGTATAATTTTGAGGAAAATCTATTTTTTACAAAAAATAAAAACTTAACAAAAAACAATACTAAAACTTTGAAACATGTACTTACAACTCAAAAAGCTTTTTAAAATTTAAAATATTGTCTTCAAACTCCTTTTATTACACAGAAAATATTGTTTTCGATATTCAGTCCGTTTTTTCATAAAAAAATAAAATCTACAAAAAATAGTACGCAAATTTGGTAAAAATTGATGTTCGGTTCCTTGATATCTTTCAATTTAATTTAATTCATCCAATTTGTAAAAATTTAAGAAATTCTACTAAAATTGGTAAACAAAATTTTTCGACTAAAATTATATTTAAAAAAACTAGATTTTCAAACTAAACGATTTCTTTATATGAATAATATTGTTGGTAATTTTTAAATTTGTAAGAATAATTCAACTAACAACTTTTTAAACCCAACACGAAAACCTACAAACTTTTAAGCAAGACAAATCGACAGACGGGATAGGAAGTTATCAGTGTGGGTCGCATACCACCCTCTTTTTGAATTTTATTATCAAATGGCGTACTCTGTTAAGAAAGTTTATCGCGCCCTTCTTCCAGCGAGCAACGAAGCTCATTTTTGGCAATGGGCAGAATTGTCGATTTTGGAGTGAATATCAGCCAGAAGCAATGCTACCAATGCATCCAGAAAAAGTCACAGTTTGGTGCGGTTTATGGGCTGGTGGCATCATTGGACCGTACTTCTTCAAAGATGATGCGAATCGTAACGTAACTATGAATGGTGAGCGCTACCATGGGATGATATTCACCTGTTTTGTGCCCAACATGCAAGAGCTTGAATTGCATGACATATAATTTGAAAGAGTATGCCAAAATTGAACTAAGCAGATGGCCTATTTGATCAACACTTGCATGAAATAATCTTGAATCATTAAATTAAAAGGACCGTAATATCGACTCAAATAAAGATTTCATGCATTTTTCTGAATTGTATGTGTTTTTTTTTTCTTTTAAACTTTCCTATAGCTTTTAAAAATGACCCTTTATTTCTCCTTATTTCTTTCCGATAGAGGACAAAATTGCAGTAACAGTTACAGTAGAAGACGTGGCAATACGAAATTGTATGACAATGGTTTTTCAATAACCAAGTATACAACATTTCAATTTACTTTAATAAGAAAAACACGTATTAACGTATTGTAAATGTCATTTTTTTAATTTTAAGATTTTAAAGTTTAAGTTTATAAAGGAAGTTACAGAACCGAACTACATATGTTTTTAAGAAAAAGTATTTTAAAATGAAGGATTTAAGAAATTCAGAATTACTATACCAATGAGTATTTTACAAAATTTCGATCTAACAACAATTTGAAATTCATTATTTTAGTCCACTAGATAATATGGTGCGTATAATTGTTTAACAAATATACCATGTATTTAAATGAAAATACACTTCCTTACTGATTTTTATAAAACTTTCAGAAATCATGACTTTTTATGGCATTTTCATTGCATTGTATTCCTAAAAATAATGCAAAATGTTTTTGCTGCCTTAAAAAAACATGTTTAAAAATTAATCTCGAAATAAAATTAACAAACATTTAACTCATTTTGAATCGGATATTTGTTAGTTCGAAACAAACTTCTTTTAGTAATTTTTGACCCCTAATCCATTTTGGACAAATATTTCTCAACCTTGAATTCGTATCCAAATTTTTAAATTTTGAGAACTTTTTTCGTTTGTCAAGTTTTCAATTTATAATTTTATAAGCTAAGCAAATTGTCTTCTCTTATCGATTCTATTAATGGCCAATTATTTGAAAATTAAAATAATCTATAATCTAAGAAGCACGACATTTTGGAAAATTTTAAATGGAGTTACATATTGACAAAATGCAATTCCATAAAAAAACGTTTAGTATCAACTTCATTAAGATGAAAGCCATAATCGGAAACTCATTTTTACAATCAATATTATAAAAAATATTGGAATAGAAACCGATAGAAAGTCTTTTTTAAACTTTAAAATGCAACATTTTTCAATTAGAACTTCCAGTATTTGGGTGAGAAAAATAAATCGATAAAATATTGAGGCTAATTATTAAACAAAATTCTAACAACATCCACCATATCTTCTAAAAAAGTACATGCTACATATGAAAAAAAAATATTTTGATAACTAAGGTCAAGTTTAATACTTTTTAAAAATTATATTATCCAGTTTCTAAAGAATTAAAAAAAATTACATTACATGTCTTTAAAATTTTTTACAACTTTGAATCTCTTCTTCGCAATCCTCTCGCAATCACCCACATAATGTATAAGGTATAAAATATAACCAGCAGAACTGACAAACAAAAAAGAGGTTGGGATGCGACCCACACTGATAACCTCCCATCTTGTCTTTTCGGGTTTTGCTAGAAAAGTTGTTTGTTGAATTATTTTTACAAATTTTAAAAATACAAAATAAATTGGGTGGCGCAACAGTCCGTTTGAGAACTAGTGACTGACAACTCTCAACCATTCCTGTGTGCGAGTACTGTTGTCAGGGATGGAAGGGACCTACAGTTTTAAGCCGAATCCAAACGGCAGATTTGAGAAAGCACTTTTCATGACAAGAATTACTCTTCTAGAGTTTGTCAATTCGTCACAAGAGGTAGTGGCCGTGAAAAAAACTTTAGGTGGCATAGGCAAGGATCGAACCCAAGACCTCTCGCATGACAGTCCATCGCAGTTTTTTTTTTTTTATTCATTTTTATTAATTCATTCTCAAACCTATCTTAAAACTAGACAAAAATTCATAAAACTAGCCTAATTATCCATAATTTAAACTAACTGGTCCCATGAGGACACTCTAAGTTGAACTATAACACTTAAATCGAATGCCTTTCGGCCCTAAGATCTATTTTACTTCAATTAAATTTTATTAATTTTTTTATTTATTAGAAAATTAAAAAAAAAAAACAATGTATTTTTTTATTTTTACTTAAAAATTACTTAAAATTAGGTCCTTAGATAAAACATAAAACATCAATTTTTAAATAATTTGCATAATACTTTGTGTAGATTTTATTTTTTATGAAAAAACGGACTGTTGGATTTTTATATAAAAATTACTGAATATCGAAAACAATATTTTCTGTGAAGTAAAATAAGTTTGAAGCCAATATTTTTAATTTGTAAAAGCTATTTGAGTCGACTGTAAATTTTAACCAAGTTTTAGTATTGTTTTTTTGGAGGTTATTATTTTTTGTATAAAAACTGTTAACTAGGTTTTTCTCAAAATTTTACCGAATGTTGAAAACAATGTTTTTTAAAGGATAAAAGTAGTTTTAAGAAAATATTTCAAATTTTTGAAATAATACTTGAGTCAAAAATCAATTTTTACCAACTTTTATTAATTTTTTTGTTTAGGTTTTTATTATTTGTAAAAAAATATTAATTCGATTTTTTTCTAAATTTTTCAGAATTTTGGAAACAATATTTCTTTTAAGATAAAATTATTTGAAAGCCCTAATCTCAAATTTTTGTAAAGATATTTGGGTCAAAATTCAATTTTTACCAACTTTGAGTAATGTTTTTTTGTTTTTATTTTTTGTAAAAAAAAACTGTCAATTAGATTTTTTTCAAAATTTTACCAGATGTTAAAAACGTTATTTTTCGTTGTACAAAATTGTTTTGGAGATAAAATTATTTTGTATTCTCAAAATTTTCGAGGTGACACATTTTTTTTTCAGTTTATTTAATTAAAAAAAAACGTTATTGGGTTTTCTTCAAAAAATATATTTGTTACACGTTACAATATATTATATCAAATTTAATTGAAGTCTTTAGCGTTATTGGTTCGTAAGATAATTATACAAAATTTTCAGCTTTCACCGCCCACGCAATTTTCTTGAGAGACTTTCTGCATCTTTCTGAATTATTATCTGTATAACAAAATTTATTTGAAGTCGATATCTGTACTGGTTCATGAGCTATGGACGACGAAAAAACGTCGCGAACGTACGGACTTACGTACACACGCAAGCACAGACAACTTTCTAAAAATCTTTTATTTCGACCTAGGGACCTTAAAACGTCGAGAAATGTCAAAATTTTCAATTTGACAAATCGGACCCATTACAATAACTTCCTATAGGAAGTTTAAAATATAAATAGTACAAAACTACCCCTCTTCGATCTTTTTTTATAAACTATTAGTTTAAAGTCTTCAAAAAATCACTTACCTAATAAAAAGTTAGCCACAGTGCGTCCAGCACCATTAACTAACAAATGAACAACATAAAATTTTTCTTTTATGTGTTCGAAAGTTTTTAAAATGCTTGATGTGTCCGTCAAATCACATTCTAAACCGTAAATTCTTCCAATTCCCGTAACTCTTTCATTCAAAGCCTGAAACACATCAGAATCACAATTTTATGCACTCAAATATTAAAATTTGAAAGAACAAAGTTCTTTTATTTTTATGTAAATTTTCTCACTTCAATTAAATTGGCACGTCTGGCTAATCCAATAACAACCATTCCATTATTAGCTAATGTAACACAAACTTCTGCACCAATTCCGGTACTAGCACCGGTAACTACCGCAACGCGATTACGCCAATAATCAGCCATAATAAATTAAGTACATAAGTTATTAAAAGGTCTCAAAAATAAAGGATTTGTCGGTCTTAATGGACAAAATTAAACTAAAATTGAAAACTTAATTTGAATCGACTATTTATACGTTCGAACGCAAGAGTAGCTTGAGTTTATGTAGATACTGCAGGCTAGAGAACTCTATGAGGAACTACTTTTTTTCTTCCATCAAGAAAAAGAATGCCCCCGTTGACTAAATTGGAACTATATACAGTTATCTCATGAACTATATAGCGATTAAATTTCCAAAGCAATAGGAGACGAAAACAAACCACAAAACTATAACGAAGCCGCATCTTAGTATATTTTGTGTGCATGTGGAGTGACCATATTTTATAGAGTTCTACCATTAATTACATTTTTAGGTTAAAAACGAAATTCAAAATCATAGCTTTATTGAAGGAACCTACTTAACTCATTATTTATTAGTAAACATTAATTATTGTCTCTAATTGTTATTTAAATAAAAATAAAATGACTAACGCTTCTTTACAAAGAGCCGAGTAAACTTACTTTGTAGTAAAGGGTGTCCCAAAATTAACGCAAGATTTGAATTTGCCGCCAATTGTGCAGTGAAGTGTTGGCAACCCTGAAAAAAAGCAATTTGACAGATAACAGTATAAGGTTATTAAAAATGGAGCGTTACACGATAGAACAACGTGTCTTCATTATTAAAGAATATTTCAAAAATAGTGAAAGCTTGGCGGCTGCAGTTAGAAAATCTCATACAAAATATGGTCGGAATAGTGTTTTAACTTCGTCAACTGTGAAGAGATTAATTGAAAAATTCATAGAGACTGGATCCGTTGAATGTCAAAGCAGTGCGTGAGAGTGTTGCTGACAATCCAGGAACCTCAATTTTACGTCGTGGACAAGAATTGCAAATTTCAAGAACCTCTCTACAGCGTATACTCACCAAAGATCTGTGTCTTCATGCTTACAATATTCAATTAACACAACAATTGAAGCCTAATGACCATGGACAGAGAAGAGAGTTCGTTGAATGGATTATTGAACATCAACAAATGGACCCTGATTTTTCGAGCAAAATCATCCTAAGCGATGAAGCACATTTTCATCTTGATGGATTGTCAATCGCCAAAATTGCCTCATTTGGGGTCCGGAGAACCCACATGTGATTGTCGAAAAACATATGCATCCACAACGCGTGACTGTATGGTGTGGATTTTGGGCTGGAGGCATAATTGAGCCATATTTTTTTGAAAATGATGCTGGTCAAGCAGTGACTGTTACTGGTGCTCAATATCGCGACATGATTACACAGGTCTTTCTGCCAAAATTGGATGATATTGATGTGTCCAATATGTGGTTTCAACAAGACGGTGCCACATGTCATACAGCCCGTGAAACAATTCAATTACTGCATGAGACATTTCCAAGTCGTGTACTCTCTCGTTTCGGTGATCAAAATTGGCCTCCTAGATCGTGTGATTTAACACCATTAGACTTCTTTTTATGGGGTTATTTGAAATCACAAGTCTATGTCAACAAGCCCACAACCACCCGTGCATTAAAGTAGGAGATTCAATGCTGCATCAACGAAATTCAGCCACATTTATGCAGAATGGTTATGGAAAATTTCAACAAAAGAGTGCGCATGTGCATGCAAAGCCGTGGAGGCCATTTGTCCGATGTGTTATTCCATACATAACCCTATCCTATGCACTTTACGAGTCAATACAAATATAACTATTAAAAGACTAAAAACGGCGTTTTCTATTTAATTTAAATCTTGCGTTAATTTTGGGACACTCTTTATAAGTAGAAGTCAAATGTCATAGGTACGTTGAATGCTAATCAGATATTCATTTCTCAGATCAAGAATGTGGAATGCTCTTCCTAACTCCGTTTTCATTATAATTTTGATTTTTGAACCAATATGATCCAATGTCTCGCAACTTTCATTGACCTTGAACAGTGTTTTTACATGTAAAGGATATCAATAACCTTTTAACTGCGTGTAAATTATAAAACAAAAATGTATTTAAGGCGTTGATAACCTTTCTTATAGAGAAGTAAATATTCAAGTGCTTTTTAAATTTTCTTATTCAAGTTAAATTAACTTTGGTATGAAATAGGTATGGTCACCACACAAAATGTGAATATAATACTCTTAAATAAAAAGATTCAATTGTGAACTTATCTATGGAGGAAGATACTTGCTTAAGTAACTAGGGCAGGGCAGTACGATAACTCCGATTTATTTGTCTCGATCCACTAAGCTTCGTTGATCCCAATTCAACCACAAAAAAAATAATATTAATAAATTATTATGCAAGAGACAAAAATACAAATTTGAATTAAAATCAATTTATTTATTGAGAATAGAATTTTTCGTTTTGCAAAATTGATTAGAATTGCTTTGTACTCAATTTGCTTTTGCATTTTGATTCAATGTGTTTAAGTTCTATAAATGGAAGTACAATTAGGGAGTGAAGTTATGAATATATATTCAATGAGTTAAGCTGATTTATTAAGGGCATAAGTTTGAGTGCTCTTTCTTTTTGATAATATCTACGATACCATAAAACTACACATACGCAAGAAATTGTTGCAACAATTTGAATATTAAAAAGTCTACTGACTATAAAAAGCAGACGCTAACAACTCTACTTTGCAGGCCTTAAGATTCTGCATTTAAGAAATGACTGTTTTCTGTCGAGTAATTCGAGACCTGGAACCAATTAAGTTATGTTTTTGTATTTTAGTCTTTCCCAAAAAAAACATTTATTTAGTGCTTACAAATGTACGTTTTATATTTTAACTAGCTGACCCGACGAACTTTGTTCCGCCTTAATGGCAATAAATAAGCAGATTGTGTTTTTTTTATTGGAAAAAATACAAAAAAAAAATTAAATAACTACATTAACCATACATTATTATTTCTGTATTTTAGTACATAGGTTGCTCTTCACTTAAGTACCTTGTGATACACGACATTTTTTGTTTTATTATCAGGCGCAAAAACAAACAACGCAGATGGTCTTCCGACCCGTGAACATGCCACGTATAATTGACCATGGGAAAAACATGAATGTTCTAGATTTAAACCACAAACTTTTAAGGATTGGCCTTGTGATTTGTTGATGGTCATGGCAAATTAAAGACGTATCGGAAATAGAAGTCTTTTTAATTCAAACGGCATATCGGTTGGGATCATCGGGATCCTCGGAATGAGAACTTCCTCACCTTTGAATTTTCCTATCATTATCGTAGCGTAAATTACAT
Organism: Eupeodes corollae; assembly: GCF_945859685.1. NCBI lineage: Eukaryota > Metazoa > Arthropoda > Insecta > Diptera > Syrphidae > Eupeodes > Eupeodes corollae. Next base: position 64,692,862 of record NC_079147.1, read on the forward strand.
TGTTCATCAATTTACTAACCACCAAACGCGTACCGTTGCACAGTTTTGGTTGGTTTATGTTTCGAAGCATGATTACTACGGAGCCAACCTTTAGGCGTAAATTGTGCGGTGGTAAGCCAGGCACGTCCAAAGAGTTTAAAAATTTAATTGGATAGTTGGTGGCTTCATCTTCATTTGTGACGCAGTCAATAGATTTGAATGAATGCATTGTTCCAATGATCTTATTTTGAATTATGTAGTTCAGGTCATTTACATCTTTATTCTTAGCCGCTAAAATTGCTCGCTCACTCAACCATTCATTATTTTTGTAGTTAGAAATAATATTTGGAAATACATTGTTGATAAGTTCGTCTTTTGATGAGACAAAATTACAGAAATTATTTGGAAATGATATTAATCCGCTTGATTTATCGACAGGTACTTGACCATTACCGATAGTCAGCAATTGCTCCGAGAAATCTTCAGCAGATGTATCATTAAGCAATGTAACTCTCATGTTTGTTGTCAGCTGCAGTTTCTTCACATAGCGCCATAGATTTGACGATTTGAGGCAAGCGTTTATTTCATCGGCAGCCGTAGATCTTGGAATTACTGGTAGTATTTGGCGGAAATTGCCAGACAGTAAAATCATTGCTCCTCCAAAACATCTCGAATCATTGCGTAAGTCTTTTAATGTTGCCAACCGAGCTGTTTCATGGGCTGCTTCACTTTGCTCTCGTGATTGAGAAGCACGAAGTCGAGTCATACTATCGCGGCGCTGTTCACGTGCAATTTCTTGTTCTTCTTCAGTCCTTTCATTTGCAGTATTTTGTATTCTTCTTGCATTACGGCTTTGTCGGGAAAGATTCGATCTTCTTGGTCGCGGCATTATTAATTAAACTTCACTTCACTTTTAATTAAACTTCACTTCACTTCAATCCACTTCTTAATTATTTATTTAATAGAAATAGTTTTAATATTGATTTCTTACAAATATCAAATTGTCATCCATACGTCATTACATAGCTGTCATTTTACGTCAATTACATAGCTGTCATTTGCGTTTTGTTATTCCAAGTCTGATTCTTTTTTGTTATACCACGTTTTATAGTGACTGACGTTTCATGTCAAGTCACACGGGAACGCTGTCGAATGGGATAAAAAGTATCCTATGTCCGTCTCCTGGCTCTAAGCTACCTCCCTACCAATTTTCAGCCAAATCTGTTCTGCCGTTCTTGAGTTATAAGTGGTGTAACTAACACGACTTTCTTTTATAAATATAGATTTCGTAACAAAAAATTGACTCATTTTGAGATTTCGAATATTGACCAAAAACGTTTTTTTTTTTAAATTCAAAAATTAGATACAATTAATTATCAAATAATCAAACAAGAGCTTTAGGAAAAATACTTAAACAATTTTGTAATTATGAAGTTTAAAATTAATTCCGGTTTCTTGGAACACGCCCGACCACTTCTTGTCCCTATTAATATCTTTCGAAGTACTGCTTAAGACAAAATGCATTGCAGTTTTTGGATTGGTAGACTTAAAAATTTGCAAAGACTCAAATGATTTTACAGTGTTGTGAAAAATGCTTTTTAGAGACCAGTTTCATTAAGTACTACATAAATTGGGGTATTTTCAGGCAGGTTGGAACATCTTTTGACAAAGAACCTTTGGAGCTTTTTTCAACCTGTGTATAGTCTTTGTTTCCCTAAACCTGTGCACAACCATACTTTATAAATTAAGCTGCTATGTCATGCATTTCAAACTTAGGTAAACGAAGAACATATTTTTTTTCTTACGAATTATATTATAACTTGTTATTTTTAATGCGGTGTCATTGGAATACCATTTTTCACTACCGGGTTTCCTACTCCCATTCCTAAAAACAATCTTTTTTTATAATTCACAAGGACGGGGGTTATTAGTACCCTTTATATGTTTATATTTAAACACAGTGCGAGTGTTAGAAAAATAGGGAAGGATTTAAAAGGAGATACCGGTGCACATTGGTCTTAAAGTTCTGAACATCAAAATGGGAGGAAAAAACAGAGTTGGCCAAAGCATTCTTCATTCTCGATGTGCGATTTAAGAAAGAATCTCTATACTTGACAGTACGCCCGAAATTGAACTCAAGGGTAAACTGATTAGCATTCCTAGAAGTGCGAGTATTATGGCTGAATAGTTTATGGGGTGGAATGCAACTGGCTAATTCGACAGAACATTGTTTGTAAAAATATCGATAAAACAACGAAAGGCATGAAACATTGCAGCGGTGTTCTAGCGATGTAAATGTTTCGATTATAGTTCTATCGCCTATCATTTTTAAAGCCCTTTTTTGTATTCTATCCAAGAGATTTAAGCTTGTTTTAGGGGCACCTGCCCAGATATGCGAATTATATTCAAGCTTTGGACGGATGAAGGCTTTGTAGATTACAACCAGATCAGAAGTTGTAAAAAATGTCTTGCACCGTCGGAAATATCCTAAGCACTTGGCAGCATTTTTGGCAATATCAAATATATGATCGTTCCATTAAAAGGTGATCTTTTACCAAGTTATTACAGTTGATTAGTTTCTTGGATGCAAATGCCACTCATAGATAGTGGCATCGGGGGTGTGTTACGCTTTAACGACAGGAGACAGCATTGAGTTTTCGAAGCATTAAATTCTACACGGTTTTTGATTCCCCATTGGACAATGCTGTCAAGATCAGAATTTAATGAGCTTATCATACGCTGCCGTTGAAGTTCCACATCCGAAGGACAAGGATGTGAATCTATAAACGAGTATGAGAAGCTGAGGGTACTGTCATCGGCAAAACAGGTTAATGGATTAGAAGTGGCAGACATAAGATCATTTATGAATATAAGAAAGAGTGTCGGAGACAAAACGGAGCCCTGGGGAACACCAGCATTTATTTTATGAATTTCAGACTTGTAACCACCCAAAATAACTTGTATTGAACGGTTAGAAAGGTAATTTATAATCCAACGAAGAAGAGATTCATCAATACCAAAAGCACGCATTTTCGATAAGAGAGCTTGGTGCCAAGCTCTATCAAATGCTTTTGAAATATCAAGTGCAATAATCTTACTTTCTCCAAAACGATGTAAAGATTTGTTCCACTGTTCGGTGAGATGAACCATGAGATCACCAGTGAACCTATTGCTACGAAAATCATACTGTCGGTCATTAAGAAGCGTCCGTTCTTTGAGATATTTCTTGAGCTGATAATTAATCAGCGTTTCCATGACCTTGGAAAGAAGGGACGTGAGTGCTATTGGACAATAGTTAGAGGGAGAGGAGGATTCGCCTTTTTTAGGGACAGGCTGCAAAAATGCAGTTTTCCATCTAATCGGGAAGAGACCTGTAGAATAGGACAGATGGAAAAGCTTACGCAGTGGTTTCATCAGCGTTGAAGAACACCTCTTCAGAACAATAAGTGACCAGCGGATTTCTGAATGTCAAGGTCTTTCAGTACTTTTGCGACTGCACGAGTGCGAAAGAAGATTCGTCCCATAGAATCATTTACGATCTCAAGAACGGGAGGACTCATGACACTTTCCGGTAGCGTCAAATTTACAGCAAACTCTGCTGCAAGCAAATTGGCTTTATCAATCGAGCTTACATAGCGAGTGTCATTGTGGACGAGCGTTGGAACCGAGGATGACGTGGTGTTTCGTACGTTTTTTTTACAAATGACCAGAAATGTTTACTACCTTTGGGACATAGTAGTATTTTTAGCCTGATTTCTGATCATGCAAACATTTTATTCGTCGAATATAAACATTACAAGTCTTTTTAGCTTATTTGAACTTATTCAGGTTTTCCTCAGTCGAGTTGGCTTTATAACAACGGAAACTTACATCTCTGAACCTAATAACCTCTTTACAGCTCGAATCAAACCATGAGTTTTCTTTGGGTTTGATAGATTTTACCGTATTCGGGATAAAATTTCTCATTCCACAAAGAATTAAATTTGTAACCATATCTGCGCTGGAATCCACGTCACGATCGAGGAAGCATAGTGACCAGTTAAAGTTCCTGAACAATTCATTGAGACCGTCCCAGTTGGCTTTCTCATAGGAGTTTTTTCTTTAACTGGGTTTTTTAGGCATTAGAATTTTGCAGAAACAATACAATGGTCTGAGGTGCCTAGAGGCGGTAATACACTGATTGTGTATTTATTAGGGTAAGGGGTAAGAAACAAGTCCAGGGTGTTGACGGATTGACCTACAACGTCATTGATTCGAGTTGGATAATCGACAAGCTGAGTTAATTGATTTAACTCAGCAAAGATCTCAACATACCTTCCTTCCGGTGTTGACTGGCCAGAATAACGAAGCCAAGAAGAATTGTGTACATTGAAACTGCCCGCAATGACCATTTCAGTGTGAGGATAATGGGCAAAAATTCTTTAAATGGAGTCAGACAGATCATCAAATTCGTTAAAAGTTGAATTTCTTCCCAGATTTGGACTTCGATATAACAAACATGCAACATTGAAGTTTGTGTTAGTGCACAAACCATATTGTGACTGAAGTTGGTACGCAACATCATTTATTACATACACGGCTAATCCATGATGAAGAAAAAATAATGGCACTAAGTTATAGCCACTTAGATTAAATTCCGAATGATCGGCATCTACACCTATTTGAGTATCACTCAACTCCAAAACAGCTGGCCGGTTTGATGCACATATGTGGCACATACATTCTTTTTTAAACCACGAATCCTGCTTAAATCCACCCTGAATTCACCCACCATTCGAATGTTCAAAACTAATTTAAGCACAATTCGGACAATTACCTATGATATATGTTTTATCTTGAATCCAATTTGAACCTTTCAGTTACAGATTTCCACTAGTGTTATGCCTAAGTGAAAATCTGCATACTGATCCGCCCGTGGTTAACTAGATATTAGATATACCAATTTATCCGAAAATACATCAGCAAACTTATCTAACTTTATTGAAGGTTCTATTGGTCGCAGTAGGTTCTGAACTAATTCTCCATACATTCGAGAAAATATGCGTCAAGACAAGGTGTAATGGTCATCTTCTGATGAGCCCGACCATTACATCGGGGCAAAACGCATATTTGAACACCATGCTGGTTTATTTTTATATTCATTTTTATGATTTTAAATCATATTTATTTAATTAATCATAGTTTAAAACACGATAGTACTATTCACTAGAAGAATAATGTCATTCGTATATAAGAGAACATTTATTTCAATTCCCTCCAGGAATAGACCAATTGGAAGTTCCGAGTGCAGATCATTCACACGCAGCCTTGCTTAACACCATCTCTAGTACGTAAGAAATTAGACGTACTGGTCCCAAAACAGACTGCTGCAAACGTATCCTGATATAGTCATTTGATTATTTAAATAATTTTACTTTATATTCCTAACCAGTGCGTTAGATTGACATGCTAGAGGTCTTGGATTCGATCCTTAAAGTTTTTTTCACGGGTACTGCCTTTTGTGAGGAATTGACAAATTTTCCAAGAGTAATTCTTGTCATGAAAAGTGCTTTCTGTAGGAAAGTGGGACTGTAGGTCCCCTGCATTCCCGCCAACAATACTCGCACACAAATCAAGCATATAGCTTTTTATCTGGCTTAGTTGCAGTTAAATAAGGTTCAAAAGTTGTTACCATAAGCAGCTAGTTATTCATTAAGTATGTTGTTGTTGTTGTTCAAGATCCAAGTTAAGGAGCTTTGTTTTCTGTTGCCGATGTTACTGCAAAATTGACTTCTTCAAGGTCAATTGGTCTAACTAAAATTTAAAGGTATTTGTTAAATATAGCACACACTGTTCTGGAAAGCATCAGGATTTATTGCCCTTGCAAAATGATTCATAAGCTCGGGGAACTAAATTTAAAAGTTAGAACTTAATCGACAAAATGTTCTCTTATTAAATATTCTAATTGGTTTCAGTAAATATTAAAACCTTTTGAATGTCATTGCTAAAGATAAATTGAATTTGAATATAAAAAAATAAGCTTGGAGAAAAGCAAATTGAAGACTGAATGTAAATTTACTGGATAAGGTGGTTAAATTTTAAAGCGCCGATGTTGATTTTGGAAGAAACACAAATTATTTTCATTTCTTTTTACTATGATAATATTGTTATGGTTCATTTAGGGAAAAATAGGGTCCAATGATGCCATCAGCCCATAAACCTCACCAAACTGTCACTCTTTGTGAGTGCATTGGTTTTTCGACAGTCACTCTTGGATTTTTACTGGCCCAAATGCGGCATTTCTGTTGATTGAAGAATAAACTTAGGTGAAAATGTGCCTCATCACTGAAGATAATTTCTTCGAAAATTGATTATCCACTGTTATCTTTTCTTGCCAGCATTCTGACCATTGGGACACTTGCACCTTGCAAGCGTGTAAAAGTCTTTATGCTTATTGTTCATCATCTACGAGCGTGAAAGGTGCGATTGTTGAGCACGGCAACGACGAGTTGAGGTGGGCGGATCTTCAGTCGTACTATCGTGAACAGTACCAATATTTTCTGCAAAATTTGTGCATGAATTAGGAAATGTCAAATGAAATGCTAAAAAGAGGCTGGGATGCGACCCACACTGATAACTTCCCATCCCGTCTGTCGATTTGTCTTGCTTAAAAGTTTGTCTATATGCACTCGTATCAATTTTTACCAAATTTGCGTATAATTTTTTGTAGATTTTATTTTTTATAAAAAACGGACTGTTGGATTTTTATATAAAAATTACTGAATATTGAAAACAATATTTTCTGTGAAATAAAATATGTTTGAAGCCAATATTTTTAATTTTTGAAAAGCTATTTGAGTAGAACGTACATTTTTACCAAGTTTTAGTATTGTTTTTTTTTTAGAGTTTTATTTTTTGTAAAAAAACTGTCAAGTCGAATTTTTTAAAAATTTTACCAAATGTTGAAAACAATATTTTTTATAAGATAAAATTACTTTGAAGCCAATCTTTAAAATTTTTAAAGAGATATTTGAGTCGAAAATCAATTTTCACCAACTTTTATTAATTTTTTTGTAGGTTTCTATTTTTTGTAAAAAAACTGTCAATTCGATTTTTTTCAAAATTTGTCCTAATGTTGAAAACAATATTTATTATAAGAAAAAATTAGTTAGAACCTATTATCTCAAAGTTTTTAAAAGATATTTAAGTCGAAAATCAATTTTTACCAACTTTTATACATTTTTTTGTAGGTTTTTATTTTTTGTAAAAAAACTGTCAATTCGATTTTTCTCAAAATTTGTCCTAATGTTGAAAACAATATTTATTATAAGAAAAATTTAGTTAGAACCTATTATCTCAAAGTTTTGAAAAGATATTTGAGTCGAAAATCAATTTTTACCAACTTTTATACATTTTTTTGTAGGTTTTTATTTTTTGTAAAAAAACTGTCAATTCGATTTTTCTCAAAATTTGTCCTAATGTTGAAAACAATATTTATTATAAGAAAAAATTAGTTAGAACCTATTACCTCAAAGTTTTTAAAAGATATTTGAGTCGAAAATCAATTTTTACCAACTTTTATACATTTTTTGTAGGTTTTTATTTTTTGTAAAAAAACTGTCAATTCGATTTTTCTCAAAATTTGTCCTAATGTTGAAAACAATATTTATTATAAGAAAAAATTAGTTAGAACCTATTATCTTAAAGTTTTGAAAAGATATTTGAGTCGAAAATTAATTTTTACCAACTTTTATTTATTTTTTTTTTAGGTTTTTATTTTTTTATAAAAAAACTGTCAATTAGATTTTTCTCAAAATTTTATCAAATGTCAAAAACATTATTCTTCGTTGCACAAAATTGTTTTAGAGGTGAAATCATATTTCAGTCGTAAAATTTTGGAGGTCACAGATTTTTTTTTTCAGTTTTCTTGATTTATAAAAAAAACCGTTATTTTGATTTTTTTCAAAAAATATACCTGTTTGGTATCACGTTACAATATATTATATGCAATTTAATTCAAGTCTCTAGCGTTTTTGGTTCGTAAGATATTTAGGGTTAACTAAAACCTTTTTTTCAAACTGCTATGGTTAAAAAAACCACCCACGCAATTTTTTTGAGAGCCCTTTCTGCATCTTTCTGCCTTATTATCTGTATAACAAAATTTATTTGAAGTCGATATCTCTTCTGGTTCTTGAGCTATGGACGACGAAAAAAACGTAGCGAACGTACGGACGTACGGACGTACGGACGTACGGACGTACAAACGTACGTACACACGCACGCACAGACATCTTTCTAAAAATCTTTTATTTCGACTCTAGGGACCTTGAAACGTCGAGAAATGTCAAAAATTTCAATTTGACAAATCGGACCCATTACAATAACTTCCTATGGGAAGTTAAAAAATAATTTGATGTTCAGATGTAGTTCACATTCAACTATGGCCCTTGAAATGGCACTTAAATTTGTGTTTTTTTGTGTTTCCATTCTTAAAAATTGATGGAAATGTCAACAGAAGATATTGAACTGTTCTTGTTTTTGAAAAATGTTGCCAATTTCGTATTGCTTGTGGCACCGTTTTATTGATATCGCAAATTCTTGCCATCTATATTTTGAGTTTAAGGCACTTAAAACTGGGTTATCATGTCACGATTAGGGTTAGGTTAGGTTAGGTTAGGTTAGGTTATAGTGGCTGTCCAAGATGGAACGGACACACTTAGGCCAGTTTAATGACCCATTGTGATACCACATGAATCTTGAGGCTTCCTCCTAAGCTCAATGGAACCAGTTAGAGTCCCTTACGAAACGTGAGAGGCTGATTATACCGATATGATTTAGATCGTTTAGATCGTTAAAGAAGAATTCTCCTAGGTAATTCTTGCGTTTTCGAGCTAGAGCAGGGCATGTGCAGAGAAGATGAAGAACCGTTTCTTCCTCTTCCTCGTCCATACAGCTTCTGCAAAAGTCATTTGAGAATACGCCTAGTCTCGTGGCGTGCTTTTCTATTAGACAGTGTCCGGTTATGACACCTATTATCGAGCTTATATGTGATCTGCTTAGAGAGAGCAAGCACCTTGAACGTTTTAAATCCAGTGTTGGCCAGATGTTTTTTGTGACTTGACACGTGGTGATGTTGGTCCACCTGGTGCCTGTCCTCCTCGCAACGTCTTGCATTAGTAGCAGTTTACAAGTAGCGACTGGTATGCCAGTACTTGCCAAACGTGGTAGGATGGGCTGTACTGTACCGTTCCTGGCGAGTTCATCTGCCTTACAGTTACCTGGAATGTCTCTATGGCCCGGCACCATGCAAAGGTGAATATTAAACTGTTGCGCCATCTCCATTAGAGATGATCGACGTTATGGACTGTTATAGAGTTTGTAGAGACAGAGTCCAGAGATTTGATAGCGGTCTGACTATCTGAGAAAATACGGATATCGGATGTTGATATCACGTTTTCTTTGAGCCAAGACAAGACTTCCTTACTCGCCAAAAGTTCCGCCTGGAACACGCTACAATGATTGGGAAGGCGGAATGAGAGTACACACCTCCAACAACCCCTTCTTTGGTTTTTGAGCCATCTGTGTAAAAATGGATTGACTCATCGTCCAAGAATGTCCTATCCTCCCAAAAAGATCACGTAGGTATAGAAATCTGGAAGTTTCTGTCAAATTGTAGTTGGGGGATGATGTAGTCTGTGTGCTTTGGAATTGATTCTAAGTACCTTAGAATTAAGGAGTGGCTAATGCTGTTGTTAGTCACTGCGACGAAGCTGAGGCGAATAGCAGAGCTTGCAGCTATTTGTTTGCTAAATATGTCAAGAGGTGTAAGGTAGAGCAAGGTATCCAGTGCTGCAGACGGGGTCGTGCGAAGCGATCCGCTTGTACATAGGCAGGCTGAACGTTGGACTTTATTTAACTTATCCCTGTTTATACCTTTTTCTAAAGCAGTCCACCATACTACCATACCGTACGTTAAAATCGGTCTGATTACCGATGTGTATAGCCAATGCGTGATTCTGGGCTGTAAACCCCATTTATTACCAATAGCTTTTTTGCAAGAAAAGAGAGCTACAGTAGCTTTTTTGACTCTTTCCTGTACGTTGCGTTTCCAATTTAGTTTTTTGTCTAAGACAAGACCTAGGTATTTGGCCTCGTCAGAGAATTTTAATTGGATTCCTTTAATGTAAGGAGGGTTGACAAATGGAATTTTGTATCTCCTCGAAAATAAGACCAGATCGGTTTTGTGTGGGTTAACACCCAGTCCACACCGATCAGCCCAGAGTATTAGTCTGTCCAAGGCATTTTGTAAGAGTTCTTTTAGGATATTAAGATGCTTTCCTGAAACTGTTATAGCAACGTCGTCCGCATAGGCTATCACTCTGAAACCCTCCGCATCCAGACTAGTTAGGATTTCATTCACCACTAGGTTCCAGAGGAGAGGGGATAGAACACCACCTTGCGGTGTCCCTCTACTAACGAATCGTCTGCTAGAAGAGTTGCCCAGTTTTGAGTTAATTATTCTGCTAGTAAGCATTAAATGAATTAACTCCCGAAGCGAACTCTCTACATTTAGAGATGTCAGTGCAGAAGTGATTGCAGATGTGTCCACGTTGTTAAAGGCACCTTCGATGTCAAGGAAAGCAACCATAGTGAACTCTTTATGATGGAGGGAATATTCGATGGTGCGTACTAAAGTGTGTAACGCTGTTTCCACCGATTTACCCTTACAGTAGGCATGTTGAGACGAAGACAGAAGTCTTGTATCGATACGTGCCCTTAAATGGATTTCAATCAATCTTTCCAGGGTCTTAAGAAGGAATGATGATAGACTTATAAAAACAACTTTAACTTCTCTCCATGCCGAGAGAACATGGACCAGGTAAAGACAGCTGGTAAAAATTGCCTCAAGGATTGGTGCAATTATACCAGAAGCCTTTTGTAATTCGACTGGTATTATACCATCTGGTCCTGCAGCTTTAAATGGTTTGAAGCTGTTGAGAGCCCATTGTAGCTTATCCTTTGTGATTAGACCTTGTGGATATGTTGAATTTGAACTTGAATGTACAAAACTGTTGCAAGTTTCGGTAAGAGAACTACCAGGAGAATGAGTGTCCAATAGTAAGTTCAGCGATTCATTACTTGAATTTGTCCAGGAGCCGTCTGTATTTTTCAAGCAGCTTGGCATAGCTGGATTAGTTGAAAGAATTTTCCGTAACCTAGAGGCTTCAGAAGTTTCTTCTATCATGCCACAGAAGGATCGCCAAGAAGATCGCTTGGATTTCCTTAGTGCCTTCTTGTAGATTCTTAGGGATTCTTTGTAGGAGTCCTAATGAGAGGCTAGTCTTGCAGCTTTGGCCCGGTTGAAAAGTTTCCTACATTCTTTCCTGAGCGAGTCAAGCTCTGAGGCCCACCATTGTGGTTTCCTCTTTCCTCTTATGTGTATAAGTTGACAAGTAATTTCTAGCGATCTGTTCATAGCTGAGGTAAGGTCATTGACTTTGTTGTCAAGTTCGTTAGCGTTAGAGGAAGGACTAGATAGCCCATAGGTTCTAGTAAACTCTGTAATGAGTTCCTGTATAAAGCCCAGTCAGTTTTCCGATAGTTTCGAAAAGTCAATGGACTCGGGTTATCATCCACCTTTATATTGAACTGGATATATCTATGATCAGAGAACGAGTGTTCTTTGGATACTTTCCAGTCCAAGATCATAAGGTGTATACTTTCTGAGACAAGAGTTATGTCTAAGACTTCTTGTCGAGTTTTAGTTATGAAGGTTGGTTCATTACCAACATTACTTACTAAGAGGTTAGTACCAAGAATATAATCAAAAAGAGACTCACCTCTGTCGTTGATATTCGTACTGCCCCATACAGTATGATGAGCGTTAGCATCGCTCCCAATAATTAGGCGGATCCTTTGCCTTTCCGCTTCAGCGACGACTTTCTCCAGGGTTTTTCCAGGGAGAGGGCCAAGGTGGTCATGCCCAAGATACGCCGATACCAGCCAGAAACTTCCTTTGGTTGTTTCTAGCCTAGCTACGGTGGTATCTTTGTCACTGAAACGATGGAGTAAAAATACATTAATGCTACGTTTCACTAGTATGCAAGATATAAGTTCACCTTTATCTATCACACAAAGTGTGTATTATCCAGGAGTCCTGAGTCCTCGAACAACGGATCCTGCAATCCATGGCTCTTGGATCAGGACAATATCTTCCCCTTTAGTCGCCAGACGGAGAAGAACTGAGGCCGAGGCCTTTATGGAGTGTTGGAGATTAATCTGTACTAACTGCAGCATTTTAGCTACAATTAGGCAGATCAACCTCCACCACGGTTTTGTTTTGATCCTCTGAGTCTGAGGATGAACCCAAGAGTTCGTCCTCGCTCAGAAGGATCATGTTAAGGTCGTCCTCAGTCTCCATTAAGGATGGACTGTCCACGACTTTTGTAGAGGGTGCATTCGCGATTGGAGAGGACAAGGGTGCATCGTCACCCTCTGTTAGGAGAGAAGACGACGTCCCAGGTCACGATTACAAACAGCATTAATTGCTTCTTCCTGACTAGCTACCTTTTCCAAACAAAAAATGGTTTGATTATCCTTTCAGACCGAAATCCGCAATAAAAAGTAACGCGTTGTGGATGAATTCGTTTTTCAACAATTATTCGTAAGTTTTTTGATCACCAAATGCTTCGATTTTGATTATAAACATGTCAATGACGATAAAGATGAACTTTAACATCGAAAATGATTTTGTTCGAAAACTCAATCTCCAAGCGAATGTCAACTGTCACTTTGTTGTATTTTTTCACGTTGGTGACGCTGTTGGGTCCAAATTCAAAATTTTCATAAAAACACAATAGCTTGTTTTTCTAACAAAAGTTTTGTATTTGTGTTTTTGTTAAAAAAGAAAAAAATTACACTGTTCACTCATGACGCCAATATGTAATAACCTTATTCAAAAATCGAAAACAATCGTTTCTAACGTCATTTAAACGTCAAACCTTTGTTTCAATGTCCTCGTTTTAAATTCTCTTTCCTTCGAAATTTAATGTCCGTGTTATAGAAATCGAATATAGAAACAATAACAATTTTGTTTATAAAAACAAAAATTCTTACTCTTATTATCAACTTTGTTATTGTTTATGTGTAAAAATACAAATGTTAGAGAACATGGCCTGCCTTAAGAAATTGTAAATAATCATGATATTTTTTGATTTGTTGTTACTTATTTTAATCTACAAAGTAAGAAACTAATTGAATTTAGCTGATTATAAGCTTTAATAAAAATGATTTAATTTCACCATTACTAATAAGAAAATCTTATCATGGAATAATAATTCGTAGACAGAAGTATTTCATTATTTGAACACGCAATGATAAGTGAATGCGATACTTGAACTTGATATTTTTAAAATTGATAAGTGAGAAGATTAAACTCATGGGTCGTCGATACAGACATTTAATGTTTTTTGTATTTAATGTGCCTTAGCTGCTGAAATATGTTACATAAAATCTATTAAATTGTATTTAATCTTTTAAATTCTTATCGCATTAATTTAACCTTGTGGGAGTTCTTGCATGGATTTAACAGAATCAGTCTATCAGAGGTTGAATAAAAATATGCAACTTGACTCACAGAATCTCCTTATCTATCTTCTTAACCCACTGATAGTATTATCTGGTGAATTTTGAAATAAGTAACAAATCAAGTTGTGACTTAGTATTGATTCGAAGCGTTTAAATCATATTTAAAATTACGAAAAACACACCCTTTAGTTTCTTATTAAATTGTTTTCTTTTAGAGATATAAACGGTGATTTTTTAAGAGCTTGAGAACTTTAAAAAAAAAAAAAACGCATTAAATTTGCAAAATCTCATCGATTCTTTATTTGAAACGTTAGATTGGTCCATGACATTTACTTTTTGAAGATAATTTCATTAAAATTTTGACCGCGGCTGCGTCTTAGGTGGTCCATTCGGAAAGTCCAATTTTGGGTAACTTTTTCGAGTATTTCGGCCGGAATAGTTGCTGGCTTATTTGTTTAGACTTTAGACTTGACGTAGCCCCACAAAAAATAATCTAAAGGCGTCAAATCGCATGATCTTGGTGGCCAACTTACCGGTCCATTCCTTGAGATGAATTGTTCTCCGAAGTGTTCCCTCAAAATGGCCATAGAATCGCGAGCTGTGTGGCATGTAGCGCCATCTTGTTGAAACCACATGTCAACCAAGTTCAGTTCTTCCATTTTTGGCAACAAAAAGTTTGTTAGCATTGAACGATAGCGATCGCCATTCACCGTAACGTTGCGTCCAACAGCATCTTTGAAAAAATACGGTCCAATGATTCCACCAGCGTGCAAACCACACCAAACAGTGCATTTTTCGGGATGCATGGGCAGTTCTTGAACGGCTTCTGGTTGATCTTCACTCTAAATGCGGCAATTTTGCTTATTTACGTAGCCAGAAATGAGCCTCATCGCTGAACAAAATTTGTCAATAAAAAAGCGGATTTTCTGCCAACTTTTCTAGGGCCCATTCACTGAAAATTCGACGTTGTGGCAGATCGTTCGGCTTCAGTTCTTGCACGAGCTGTATTTTATACGGTTTTACACAAAGATCTTTGCGTAAAATCTTCCATGTGGTCGAATAACACAAACCCAATTGCTGCGAACGGCGAAACGGCGACGAATCGACATTTCACGGTCTTCAGCAACACTCTCAGAAACAGACTCAATATTCTCTTCTGTACGCACTGTACGCATTTGTGTGGTTGGTTTAATGTCCAATAAAGTAAACTGAGTGCGAAACTTGGTCACAATCGCATTAATTGTTTGCTCACTTGGTCGATTATGTAGACCATAAATCGGACGTAAAGCGCGAAACACATTTCGAACCGAACACTGATTTTGGTAATAAAATTCAATGATTTGCAAGCGTTGCTCGTTAGTAAGTCTATTCATGATGAAATGTCAAAGCATACTGAGCATCTTTCTCTTTGACACCATGTCTGAAATCCCACGTGATCTGTCAAATACTAATGCATGAAAATCCTAACCTCAAAAAAATCACCCTTTACATAGAAAATGGAGAATTAATGAGAATGGGCTTGTTGAACAAGCTATTGTCCACAATTAAGATAAATATCGTTGAAAATTTAGCTGTGGTACATTATTCTTTGAAACTTTGCAAGGCTGGACACAGAACTGTAAGGTTTAGACAATGTATTACAAAGACGATTCTTCCTTTTGACAGTACAAAATTCCACTTTCCTAATTTAGCTTTAGGTCTGCTAAGGCTTTGTATACATATTTTATGTTTTTCTTTTGCACTGATGGAATTATTAGTAGGTCCATGTTTATTAAGTTTTTGGAAAATCTAGAAATGCTGTCATAACTTTTAAGGCCGTAAAAATAGCGTACCAGGCTGTTAAAAGCGACGTTTAAATTCCTTTTGCTGACAAATTCGCAATGTGAATAAATTTCGCAACCAGTGTTCTCGTCGGCCCTCTTATTGGCGTAAAGGATTGTGTTGTTGGTTCGAAGGATGCCATATCTCTTACCTACAACTATGTTGAGGTCATTGTCCCAGGTCAAGTTTCGGTTGAAGACCATTTAAGATTCTAAGCGGTTTCAACATTTTCAATTGAGGAGCTTCGAAAGAGCATCGGAGGAAAGCAACAAAGGTCAACAACTTTCTTTAAAATCCCAAGGTTTTCAGATTTCGAAAACGATCGAAACGCCGTCCTGCTGGAACCACATGTCGTCTAGGTCCATATGGTTCAATTTGGGTCATAAGAAATTGGCCATCATCGTTATGTAGCGTTCTCTGCATCACCTGGTGAACCTCGCGTGGATTAGTGTAGTCCAATATACGGCAATTTCGCTTGTTAACACAGCTCTTCATCCAAAAATGCGCCCAAAGATGATTTTTCGGTCAAAATAGGGGTCCTATTCCAGACAAATCGAAGCCCAGTCTGCGAACAAACGGCCGGCGTTGCCTAATAGCATGAACTTTGAACTCCTCAGCAATTGGATCTTGTACGGGTGTAGGCAAAATTCACCATGTTGAAGTCTGCGAAAGTCCGAGTTCTTGTGCACGGCAAGGAATAGTCTGCCTTGGGTTCAGCTCTATGATTTTACGGACCGCGGCGATGTTCTCGGCTGAACTAGTCATCTCAAATTTGGCTACCAAACGTTGAAGAGTCGACTGTGAAGGGCCAGAACCTCTACCGTAAAATAACTGCAATGCGCGCAACATTTGTGGTGAGGAACACTCATTTTGATAAAAAAAATTGAACGTTCTGTTAAACCGTTTTCAGTTTGACCACCCCAAAAATTTGTTACACGTGTTTTTAATTACAACATAGTAAAGTTTCAACAATAAAACCGAACTGAAAGGGAACACTCAATCGACTTTTGTTCTCTCAAAAAGAGCTTTATTTTTACTGTTTCTTCCTTCCAGTTTTGTGGGTTAACTAATTCTTATAGGTCAGTTTGGTGTGCTTAACTAATAAGTTCGTTATTAAAAAACGAGGCTGGGATGCGACCCACACTGATAACTTCCCATCACGTCTTTTGATTTTTCTTGCTTAAAAGTTTATCTATATGTACTCGTATCAATTTTTACCAAACTTGCGTAGGTAAAATTGAATTTTGTAAATTCAATTTTTTATAAAAAAACGGACTGTTGGATTTTTATATAAAATTACTGAATATCGAACACAATATTTTCTGTGAAATAAAATAAGTTTAAAGCCAATATTTTTAATTTTTGAAAAGCTATTTGAGTCGAAAGTAAATTTTTACCAACTTTTGTTAGTTTTTTTAGGTTTTTAATTTTTTGTAAAAAAAACTGTCAATTCGATTTTTCTCAAAATTTTCTCAGATGTAAAAAATATTATTCTTCGTTGCACAAAATTGTTTTGGAGATGAAATCGTATTTTAGTCGTAAAATTTTGGAGGTGACAAATTTTTTTTCCAGTTTGTTTGATTTATAAAAAAAAACCGTTAAATGGGTTTTTTTTCAAAAAATATACTTCTTTGATATCACGTTACAATATATTATATAAAATTTAATTTAAGTCTCTAGCGTTTTTGGTTCGTAAGATATTTAGGGTTAACCAAAATGTTCACCTTTTTTCAAACTGCTATGGTAAAAAAACCACCCACGCAATTTTCTTGAGAGCCCTTTCTGCCTTATTATATGTATAACAAAATTTATTTGAAATCGATATCTCTTCTGGTTCTTGAGCTATGGACGACAAAAAAAACGTCGAGAACGTACGGACGTACGGACGTACGGACGTACAAACGTACGTACACACGCACCCACAGACATCTTTCTAAAAATCTTGTATTTTGACTCTAGGGACCTTGAAACGTAGAGAAATGTCAAAATTTTCAATTTTACAAATCGGACCCATTACAATAACTTCCTAAAGGAAGTTACAAATAATTTTGACATCGATTCACCGCTTGTAAAACATTGGGATGGTAAACTTATGACCGATATCGCTGGCAGTAAGAAAGTAGAACGTCTTCCAATTCTTGTCTCGGGTTATAGTTGTGAAAAACTACTAGGCGTACCAAAACTTACCTCAGGAACAAATGGGATATGAGGAACAGTAGAATATAAAGTCCGCGCAATGAGCTTTGACACTACTGCTTCAAACACCGGTGCCCAAAAAGTAGCTTGCACTCTCTTAGAGGAAAAGATGGGACATAATCTTTTGTGGCTTGCTTGTCGTCATCATGTATTTGAAATATTTCTTTCTAAAGTATTTACTTTGTGCTTTGGACCATCAAACTCTCCTCAAATACCTCTATTCAAAACAATCAGTGATGTTTGGGAAATTTTACCAAAAGAACACTACGATTGTCTTGACCTCCAAGCGAAGGCGAAGGAACAATTAGCGGAAAATACTCTCAAGAGTCTAACTACTTTATTTGAAAAGAATCAAGTACGTGATGATTACATGATGGTTGTTTCGAAAAAACCTCCTTCGAAAATTCACTGGCGTGCTCCAGGTCCGAATTATCATGCTCGTTGGATGGCTAAGTTACTATATGCTTTGAAAATTTTTCTTTTTAGAAATCATTTACAAGAACTTAAGCTAACCAAGAGAGAAGAAAACAAATTGTTCGATTTGTTAATTTTGGTACACTCATCTACACAAAAATTTGGATGGAAGCACCATTGGCAGCAGATGCACCAGTTGATGACCTGCTTTTTTGGAAAAACTTAAAATTGTACGAAGCCATTGATGCCGAAATAAGTGTAGTATCTAGCGGTGTCTTAGAGCGTCACTTATGGTATTTGTCTGACGAATTGGTCGCCTTAGGGCTATTTTCTAACAAGCTCACAAATAGTGAGAAAACGGCCATAGTAAAAAATAAATGTTGATGGTGGTAAGCGTTTAGTACGGGATGATTCCACTAAACTTACTTTGGAGGCTACATTGAAAGCTTTTGTATCACAAAGAACGCTTAAAACACTTTCAGTTCTAGGTATCAAGGGCCCTTTCTTGCAATTATCTCCTGAGGCTTGGAGTGAAAATTCACGTAAAAAACTGCGTGGAAAATTTGCGTGTTGTTAATGATACAGCGGAGAGAGGTGTAAAATTATTTGAAGACTATAATACGATACTCACTAAGAATGAGGTAGAAAAGCAATTTTTACTTCATGTCGTAGAACAAAACCGGAAAAAGCATTTCAACTAAAATTTCTAAAAACAAGCTGTCAGCCATAGTTTTAAGAAAATGAAATAAAGCAAAAAAAGTTTGTAAAAATAAAAATAAAAAAACTAACAAAATTAAAAAAAAAATAAAAAAACAATACAAAAAAATGATTTAAACTTCAAATGCGTTGAGCACTCTCTTATATATAAATTAAAGGACTCAAAATTTGGCACACATAATTTTCACAGTATTTGTAACAAATTAAGGGGTTGGCGTTTCATGTATTTAAAAAAAATTGCCATACTGTTGTGGGCCACACATTAAAATACAGTAAGAATAATAAAGGACTTAAAATCGAACATTGTGGAACACCGAAGAGATTGGGACTACTTCGTACAAATCGTTGTTCAATTGAACTGCTTGTATTCGATATGGAATGCAATTGTTTTACAGCATAGAGCGAGAAATTAAAACGTCGAAAGAATTTGTCGCATAAAACTGAGTGTTCGGACCATATTGAATGCTTTCGAAAAATCTAAACCAAAAAGTTTACTTTATCTTTATCTAAATCTTGTCGCAAGTCAAACCAGATTGGTTAGGTGTCAGTAATTTTGTAGAATCGAGTTATGTAGTTATTTTATTTTTCCGGATTCTCTCGAAAACTTTTGCCAAAAAGGATAGAGTTCAATTGGACGTAGTTCATCATAATGAAAGATGTCTCCAGTTTCGCGCTCCATATCCGCGGAAAAGGTGCTTTCATCCGCTTTAGTTATAGTCGTAAAGCAGGATGTGGTTGAAGAGGGTCTTATATAGCGACACTTTGATCCCACGAGAGAGGGCTTTGCTACTCAATTGCTTTCTTAGCCCAAAGAAATAGCGGTTACCATGAGTTATTCTTCGTTTGATCTCAGCACTGGTGTTGTTTTCTACGTTTTAAGCGGAGTCTAAGCAGACGACACAAAGAAAGGTCACCTTGAACAAACACTTTTGGGAGAGAAAGGCAACGGCCGAAAGTCTAGCGGGTTAAATTTTTGGTTCTTTATAGCCAACCACAAAGTGCATGTCGCTTTCAAAAACCAGCCAATTCTTTGTGGTCTCTTTCAACTTGGTGATTTGAACACCAAGCTTGGCTTAATGGAACAGTTCAGTTGTTATCCGTCGAATAAAATTGGTCTAAAAAAGTAAACGAAAAATTATTGTGAGTTCGCGAATAAAATTTCAAAAGCAGCCCAGTTTAATAACTTGAGGAAAGCGTTCTTTTAACTAAGAACCTTGGCATTTCTCAGCCAAGATTGAAAAGCAGGGTATGATAGTTCACAATTTTCTAAAAATATAAATTAACGGCAATTACAAACTGGCTTAAGATTTATTGATTGGTATTTTTAATGTCTTCTGTCGATGCCTAAGTACCTTTGTTGCAAATCTTTTCTATGCACCTGTTCCTTTGCAAACAAAACAGCGTATCAAGACTCTTATTAAAGAACGTGATCTTGCCTTTAAATGGTGAGAAATATTTAAACTTGATGTGCTTTAGAACTTATACAAGAAACTTAGAAACAAGGTACTTTTATCCAAACGTACAGCTAAAAAACAATGTCATGCACCTTTGTCGTGCCAAAGAGAATCTTTAGAAAAATCCGAATAAAATAGGTAACGTAGTTTCACTAAAGCTTAAATAAATGTGGAAGAAATCCATGGTTCAATCGACGATAAAAGTGTGTCCATTTAAACGTTTTTGCACTTTTCCAAAGCTTTTGACACGGTGAATAAAAGTATATATTATTAACTTCCCATAGGAAGTTATTGTAATGGGTCCGATTTGTCAAATTGAAAATTTTGACATTTCTCGACGTTTCAAGGTCCCTAGAGTCGAAATAAAAGATTTTTAGAAAGATGTCTGTGCGTGCGTGTGTACGTACGTTTGTACGTCCGTACGTTCGCGACGTTTTTTTTGTGGTCCATAGCTCAAGAACCAGAAGAAATATCGATTTCAAATAAATTTTGTCATACAGATAATAAGGCAGAAAGATGCAGAAAGGGCTCTCAAGAAAATTTCGTGAATGGTTTTCTTACCATAGCAGTTTGAAAAAAAGGTGAACATTTTGGTTAACCCTAAATATCTTACGAACCAAAAACGCTAGAGACTTGAATTAAATTTTATATAACAGATTGTAACGTGATACCAAACAGGTATATTTTTTGAAAAAAATCAATATAACGGGTTTTTTTTTAAATCAATAAAACTGAAAAAATTTTACGACTGAAATATGATTTTATCTCTAAAACAATTTTGTGCAACGAAGAATAATGTTTTTGACATCTGATAAAATTTTGAGAAAAATCTAATTGACAGTTTTTTTTACAAAAAATAAAAACCTAAACAAAAAATTTATAAAAGTTGGTAAAAATTGATTTTCGACTCAAATATCTTTTCAAAACTTTGAGATATTGGCTTTTATTTACTTTTGTCTTTCAAAAAATCTTGTTGTCAACATTCAGTTAAAGTTTGAAAAAAATCGAATTTACAGTTTTTTTACATAAAATAAAAACCTAAAAAAAAAATTTATAAAAGTTGGTAAAAATTGATTTTCGACTCAAATATCTTTTCAAAACTTTGAGATATTGGCTTTTATTTACTTTTGTCTTTCAAAAAATCTTGTTGTCAACATACAATTTAAGTTTGAAAAAAATCGAATTGACAGTTTTTTTACAAAAAATAAAAACCTAAAAAAAATAATTTATAAAAGTTGGTAAAAATTGATTTTCGACTCAAATATCTTTTCAAAACTTTGAGATATTGGCTTTAATTTACTTTTATCTTTCAAAAAATCTTGTTGTCAACATTCAGTTAAAGTTTGAAAAAAATCGAAGTGACAGTTTTTTACAAAAAATAAAAACCTAAAAAAAAAATTATAAAAGTTGGTAAAAATTGATTTTCGACTCAAATATCTTTTCAAAACTTTGAGATATTGGCTTTTATTTACTTTTATCTTTCAAAAAATCTTGTTGTCAACATACAATTTAAGTTTGAAAAAAATCGAATTGACAGTTTTTTTACAAAAAATAAAAACCTAAAAAAAATAATTTATAAAAGTTGGTAAAAATTGATTTTCGACTCAAATATCTTTTCAAAACTTTGAGATATTGGCTTTAATTTACTTTTATCTTTCAAAAAATCTTGTTGTCAACATTCAGTTAAAGTTTGAAAAAAATCGAAGTGACAGTTTTTTTACAAAAAATAAAAACCTAAAAAAAAAATTATAAAAGTTGGTAAAAATTGATTTTCGACTCAAATATCTTTTCAAAACTTTGAGATATTGGCTTTTATTTACTTTTATCTTTCAAAAAATCTTGTTGTCAACATTCAGTTAAAGTTTGAAAAAAATCGAATTGACAGTTTTTTTACATAAAATAAAAATCTAAAAAAAAAATTTATAAAAGTTGGTAAAAATTGATTTTCGAGTCAAATTCTTTTCAAAACTTTGAGATATTGGCTTTAATTTACTTTTATCTTTCAAAAAATTTTGCTGTCAACAAAGTATTGGCTTTAAAGTAATTTTATCTCATAAGAAATATTGTTGGTAAAATTTAAAAAAAATCGAATTTACAGTTTTTTTTACAAAAAATAAAACTCTAAAATAAAAACAATACTAAAACTTGGTAAAAATTTACTTTCGGCTCAAATAGCTTTTCAAAACTTAAAAATATTGGCTTGAAACTTATTTTATTTCACAGAAAAGATTGTTTTCGATATTCGGTAATTTTTATATAAAAATCCAACAGTCCGTTTTTTCATATAAAAAATAAAATCTACAAAAAGAGTATTGCGTACTAAAATAAAAATTGATACGAGTACATAAAGACAAACTTTTAAGCAAAACAAATCGACAGACGGGATGGGAAGTTATCAGTGTGGGTCGCATCCCAGCCTCTTTTTTTTTCTTCATTCACCAACTAACTTAATTTTTTCCTATCTTATTCAAAGGTATCAAACATTTTTTTCAAATAGCTCTAGGTCTAGTATACTCTCGTTACATAGAGGTGTTACCCAGGGCTCTATTTTGAGACCGCTGTTATTTTTAAAGTACATTAATGACATTGCAAGCTATTCTATTATTATTATAAGCTCTGTTAATGCACCAAAATTTTTAAAAAATATTTCGTCTTTGTCTGTTTAATTGTTCAAATAGTAAATTTTTTCGGGCTCATCGGCGTAGACTAGCAACTTCAACTATCCCCACAGAAAACAGTCAAACGACGTTAAATCGCATAACCCTGGAGACCAATTCAAGGGTCCGTAACGTTAATAAATCAATTTAGTCACGGTCTCTGTGTCCATTATGTTGAAACCACCGCTTCTTGAAATCAGTTCAATTGATAAACAAAAATGTCAGTAATCATGGTTAAATAGCTGTCACCTATGACTGTAACGATTTGGCCACTATCGTTTCCAAAGAAGTATATATAGACCAATTATTCCACCAACCCATAAGAACTTGTTAGTGTAACTGAGTCTTGAACATAGGCTTGAAGTTTATCATCACTCCAAATATGGTAATTTTGTTCATTGACACTTCAACCACAACAATTTGTAAGCGTTATTCAAACGTCAATCTAGTTAAGTTAAGATTTCAAATTGCTTGACAGTTAACAAAATGTTCGCAAGCTAAAACAGTGTTGCCAACTGAAAGTACAATACCTTTACAAAAAACACTCTATACTTTCAATTGATGTCAGCAGTCTAAAGATAATTCCGTGCATATAATTTTCCACACTACTGCTTTTGTAGCACAACAAATCACAACGGAATCTCCAGGATTGTTGCACATCCACTTAATCTCATCGCAAAATACCCCGAAAGAATAAACCAAAATATTTAATTCAATTGCTTTCTCCAACAAGATGGAAAAACGCTCAGCAACAAAGAAAGCACAGAGAAGGACACGAGCGATGAGAATAAGGATGAGAATGAAGATGCTGTGTGTCCTGTGCATTGTGCTGTGCATTGCCCAAAATAAACGTTACGCCACCACCTCCATCGCCACCACCACCGCCGCAGCCGATCTAAAACGATTCGTGTCCTGCAGCTTAAGCAACAAACCAGCCAAAAGCAGCCAACAATGATTCCAATGATGATGATGATGATACCACATGCTTCCGTTTGCTAAATCGCTGCAACTTACTGAGTTCCACATAAATGAGAAACAGCCAGAACACCATTATTTGCCATCTCTAAGAGAACGGATGTCGTATAGATATATATAGAAAAGGAAGCATAGGAAGGAGGCCTTCGTTCGTCCTATAAGTCCTTTATATTTATTTATGTAGGTATGGATGAAGGCAATTGCTGCCTGGTTGGATATTGGGTTTCCAGTTCTATTTTGGTTTGCCTCAAATCGGCGACATGATAACTCTCAACAAAATCTTCTTCCAGTAGCAAGAAATTGGCAACAACTCAAGACATAATAATCCTCTTGTTTTGCTGGGTTCTGGATCTGGATTCTGGTTCCGGTAGAGAGAGAGAAAGTTGTTCCAACAATACGTGATGTCCTCGAGGTCCTATAGCTTGCTTTTCCTCTTGTTCTTCTAATAGGATATGATAGAATAGGACAAGGGCTGTAGACAAAGTACATACATATATATATGAGTAGTAAACGCGACGCGTTCTCATTGCATCAAGCGAAAGCAGCCAAAACCAAAAAGAAGCAAACAGTGTACTAGGACTTGAATTCCTGACACTAAATTGCTATGTATATGGCAGGAGCAGCAGGATGTGATTTATGTTTTTGTAAGGAGTCGAGCTCGAGTGCCGAGGACCGAATACCGAGTGGGTGGTATAATATAGAAGAGTGCAGTTCTTTATTTTATTTTTGTATTTATATTTCTTTAATAGCCCATTGTCTGATATTCTGGGATAGATTTTTGTTGCCAATTTCTTTTTCCATCAGGAGTATCTTCCCCGATGCATGATTACCATGGCTTGGATGGGTTATTGATGTTCACAAAGGCGCCTGATGACAATGGAAAAATGAGGCACAAATACACTTAAATATATTGATATTATGCCATTAGATGAATTTGATTTGTGTTTGTCTTTTCAAAAATTGTATCCGATTCTGATGCAGCCAACAGATGGTTTTTTACGAAATGGTTAGAAGATCAGGTTAATTTTGCTTAGTATAGTTTTTGCGTGAGCTGAAGTTGTAAGCCTCAAACAATTTAATATTAGAATTAGGGTCATAATTGAATTAAAATAATTGACAAAGTTAAAATTCTTAAAACTCGGTTTATTGAAAAATTAGAACTCGATTAATTTCGAAATCTATTATTCATCGAATTCTCAAGCGATAGAACTCTGACCTAGATCCCAGTTTTAGATAGAACTTCGATTTATTAGACCCTTAAATTTCCAGCCCAGCTTGCAACCGTTTTAATATACAAAAATATGGTTTTTTCAATAAAAGAAAGTGTTGTTACACCTCGAATAATTAATGATAACTCGTTGACGGCTTTTGGCTATTTTACCCGGACAAAGATTGGATTCTGGGATGTGAGGACGCTTCTGGACGCCGGGAGTGATTCCAGATTCCTCCAATTAGAGAGAGACTTTATGCGGTAGGGTTAATCGAAGTGCAATGGTTGGGATCGGGCAAATACAAGTCACCGTCGAGTAACACTGTCCTGCTCTAGTCTGGAGACGCTCCTGAAAGCATTCGAGAAGCTGCAGTTGGGTTACTCCTTCCAAAAACGGCAATAAGGAGGGTTTTGGGGAAAGGCTTCTCAAAGCTATTACCATTATACAGTGTTACGGAGCTCACATCTGATAAATGCTTTTACAGTCAACAAAGATCCGTCTACAACAACACACCCCGACTGGCTAAGGTATGTGATGGATGATCAAGGAGTCGGCAGTTGCAATGAAAATGATGAAAGGTTCATTGACTTCAGCAACGCCAATGGCCTTGTAATTGGTGGCTCTATGTTTGAACACAAACTGTGTCATAAAATATGATGGAGGTCGACGGAGAGGCAAGCGTCTTCAAACCAAATTGACTACTTCGTGATTAGTCAACTCTTTAGAAGCAATCTCTTGGATGTCCGACACATTAGTTGCCCGTGACCACCACTTAATGACAGCTATCCTAAGATTGCGTACAGCTAGAGTTTGAAGATCAAACGGAATAATACGAGCCCCTAAATTCAACATCACTTGACTAAAGGATCTAACGAACTGTCAACAATTCAGAGACCACCTGTCTCACGAAATGAGACCAATCAGCAGCACAGTACAAGGCGACATCGAATACTATTGGAATGCAATCGTAACTAAATTAAGGCATTGGTGCAAGAAGCAGAAGATGCTGCAAACAGGTGCGACAGCAAGACCGTTTACAGAATAACCAATGGACTGAATGGTGGATAGAACTCAATGCGACAGTTGGTGAAAGAAGTAGACGATACTTTGCCAAGTTCAGTGGATGAACAAGTTAGAAGGTGGAAATAACACTTTTCCTCGGTTTTAAACCGAGCGTTTGCAAACAACGTGCAGCCGTGCCTTCTGAATCGCCTCAACAAACTAATCCCCGAATCTGCACCGCAACTCCCAGTAAAGATGAGATCGTTGTTGATATCAGAGCACTTAAAAACAACAAAGCGGTAGGACTTGATGGAATTCCCGCAGAGCTTTTACAAGCGGGGCAAACGTCATCAAGCGAACTGCTGTTAAAAGAAGAATGGACAACCGAAAGCTTCCGCGATGAGTGGAAGAAGGGAATTATCGTCAAGCTTCCAAAATCAGGAGATGTAACAAAATGCGAAAACTGGAGAGAAATTCGTGGAATGTATCAGAGAACACCTTGAGGCCACATTCGATGCCGAACAAGCAGAATTTCGAGCTGGATCCTCCTATATTGCGACCAAATATTCACACTACGGCAGATCTTGGAAAAAACCCAGGAGCTTCAAATCGATACCCACCATCTCCTTATCGATTTTAAAGCCGCGTATGACAGCATCTAGTAGTACCCGTGGCATGATGGTTAGTGAGTTGGACTGTCATGCAAGGGGTCTTGGGTTCAGCCCCTGCCTGTGCCACCTTAATTTAAAAAAATTAATTTGGGCGGGTACTGCCTCTTGCGAGGAATTGACAAATTCCAAGAGTGAATCTTGTCATGAAAAAGTGCAGTCTCAAATTAGCCGATCGGAATCGGCATTAAATTGTAGGTCCCTTCCATTCCTGACAACAGTACTCGCACACAGGAATGGTTGAGAGTTGTAAGTTATTAGGCCCTGGTTCACAACGGACTGTTGCGCCACCCAATTGATTTATTTATTTATGACGGCATCTATTGGGAAGGGCTCTACCGAGCAAGGTCTAGTGTTTTCATCCCTGTCAAACTTATCCGTTTGTGCTGTGCAGAATGACGATGGAGAATGCACGCTGATCTATCAAGGTCGGAAAAGATCTTACCGATGCATTTGATGTCAGTGATGACACTGAACGACGACGTCTTGGAAAAAACGTCACCATGGACAACTGTAACTTTAAGGTAGTTAAGGACTTTGTCTACCTAGGTACCGCTATTAACTCAGACAACGACACCAGCGCTGAAATCAAACGAAGAATAACTCTTGCAAATCGCTGCTTCTTTGGACTTAGAAGGCAATTGAGAAGTAAAGTCCTCTCTCGAGCATGTAAAATTACCATCTATAAGACACTCATCATCCCGGTTCTCATTTATGGCGCTGAGGCCTGGACCCTGTCAAAGAAAGATGAGAGCGTCTTAGGATGCTTCGAGAGAAAAATTCTTCGGGTGATTTTTGGTCCCGTACGCATAGATGGAGAATGGAGGAGAAGATATAACGACGAACTGTACGGGCTGTACAGCGACACTGACCTAGTTAGCAGAATTAAAGTCCAACGGCTTAGATGGCTAGGTCATGTCGAGCGGATGGACATCAACGCTCCAGCCCGGAAGGTCTTCGAATCCAATCGCGAGGGACGGTGCAGTAAAGGAAGACTGCGACTCAGGTGGCTCACGCAGGTGGGAGAGGACCTCAATCAACTTGGCGTGCGAAACTGGAGACAGTCAGCTAGGGACCGAACTGGCTGGAGACGCATGTTGGATGAGGTCCAGGTCCGCCCGGACTTTAGCACCAACAAAAGTAAGTAAGTTACTTACTCCTGTATTGATCATATCAACACTCTGCGGATCATTATTGAGCAGTGCTGATGGATCCAAGTGTCACGTTATGCACGATGGTAGGTTGTGAGATGGTTTTGAAATCCGTAGCGGAGTCATACAGGGCTGTATTGTGTCGCCAATATTGTTTTTGTTGGTGATAAGCGATGAACTGCACGCAGCTTTGTCAGGTAGCGGAGGGATCCAATGGACTTTAACATCGTATTTAAAGCACTTGGAATACGGAGCCGATGTTTGCTTACTCTCTCATAGGATCATGGATCTCCATCAAATGACAACAAGTGTGGACGGAGAAGCAAAAGTTGTGGGGCTGAAAATTAATTCCGGCAAAACAAAAATGATCAACGTCCATCCTCTTAAATAAATATTTCATTGCAAACGGTGGAAAAATTGGATAGCTTTCAGTACCTTAAAGTATCGTCTCAATCGAGAGCGGCACCGAACAGGACGTCATCTGCCGCATCGGCAACGCAAAAGCGTTGTTCGGTATGTTGTGGATAATTTGGAGGAATAACTCTATCAGCTTAAGGACAAAGCTACGACTGTTTCGCAAAAATTTCGAATCTGTGCTTCTTGATGGGTGCTGCACTTAGAAGGTTACTGCACCCATTACAAGAAATCTGCAAACCTTCGGGTATAGATGTCTTCGTAACATCCTAATGACTTTCTAGCCAAACCATATATCAAATGAGGTCCTTCATATAAGGACAGGCCAGGAACCTATAGACTCTATAATACGAAGGCGTAAGTGGTAATGGATTGTACATACACTTCGAAAAGGTAACGACTGCATTGCAGGCCGAGTAATTACAGTGGAATCCATTCCCACAAGAAGGAAGAAGAGCTGTACGACCAAGAACCACATGGCTCAAGACAGTCGGGGTGGAATCAGCGTTACTAGGCAACTGAAACACATCTCCGGAAACCGTGCACAATGGCGCGTAGGCGAAGTAGAGTCCTTATGCCGCTTAAGGGGTTCCCAACGGACTTAACAGGTTTGAGGACCTTAGAAAGTAAGTACCAGAAATCCCTTAGTAAGTGTGCCAAGTTTCAAAACTGTTGGATTTTTTTTGAGGTGAAAACCTTTATTGACTGGAATAAAACAACTAAAGCATTATGCTTTTAATTTTAAAATCTTGTTTCGCTCCGCTTTCAAATCTGTTAACTCGATCTTAAAATATGAGATTTTTTTAATAGATGATTGAAAGGTAACAAATTGCTCCGATTCATAAATCATGTCCTAATTGAAGTGCTTCTTATTATCGTCCAATATGCATACTTTCAATAATCTGTAAGTTATTTGAAAGTTATCCTCCATTGTTGGGAAACTTATTTCCCCTGCTCATTATGGTTTTTTTTTGGAAGTAAAGGTCAACTTCTACAAACTTATCAATCCTTATAATAAAAAAATTTGAGAATTGTTACCAAAGTGATGTATTATATACCGATTTTTCTAAGGCGTCCAATAGTGTGAATCACACAGTCTTTGCCCGTGATTTTCACTCCAATATATTGAGGTGGTTTGCATCTTGAATACAGGAGCGCAACTAACATGAGCATTTTAATAACATAATATTATCTGATCCCATAGTTGTAAATTTTGGAGCTACTCAAAGTTATATATTGTATAACTAAATTAAACAAAATGACGAGGACAATTTTACCTACCACAAACATAAGTTTTACCAACCGTAGACTCTCTTAAAATTTACAAGCAAGCCCTGTCATCAGCCAAAAGACAAGGCTGGAGAGAATACTGTCAATCAATCGAAGACATAAAGGACTCCGCAAGGCTGAGCAAAGTTTTATCGAAGAAACATTGTAATCCTTCATTTCTAAAAAAACCTGATGGAAACTGGACAGCTTCTCCAGCCGAATCTCTTGAGCTACTGATGAAGACGCACTTTCCGGGTTGCGAGAGTGATAACCCCGAATCGCTTGAAACCACAGAGCTTAACGTAGCTCTTGTGGAGCAAGTCAATTCCGTTATAACCAGGGAAAATATTTTGTGAGCCATCAATACTTTTTCTCCATATAAATCACCAGGCATGGATGGCATACTGCCAGTTATGCAGGCAGCTCCATGGCTGGAATAAATTTTCAAAGGATGTCTCCTTCTCAAATATGTGCCCATGTCGTGGAGACAGGTCAAAGTAGTTTTTATCCCGAAAGTGGGTAGGCGAGGTCACGAATTCGTGAAGGATTTCAGACCAATAAGCTTAACATCTTTTGTTATTAAAACCTTGGAGTGCCATATTAGAGAAATCCTAGTTGGTCGACCTATCGAAAGCTCTTAAGGGCAAATCTACGGAGACTGCCCTCCATGAGAGTGCGTACTGTAGAACAAACAATCCATTATAAAGAATTTACTCTTGCCACATTCCTAGACATAGAAGGAGCTTTTATCAACGTCCTTACCGAATCCATAGAAGAATCACTCGTTAAGTTCAGTGTAGAAGACTTCATTCGAGAATGGATTATTTCCATGCTCAGTGGTAGGAAGATTCGAGCCACTCTAGGCAATACAATCGCAACAAAACATTTGAGTAATGGAACACCCCAGGGTGGTGTTCTTTCACCTCTTCTATGGCTTCTGGTCATGGATACAATTCTCGTTAAATTAGAGAGTGAAGTGAAGTGAAGGCGGTAGCCTACGCAGATGATTTGGTGCTATTATTGTCAGAAAAGTACACCTCTGTGATAAGTGAAATCACGGAGTCAGCTTTAAAGAAAGTTAGCAACTGGGCCACGAGCTGTGGACTAGGAGTTAACCAAAGTAAAACTGAGCTGTTGCTCTTTACCACCAAAACTAAAGTACCGCCCTTCACGCTACCTAGACTCAACGGTCAAGTCCTATCATTGTCTTCCAGTGCAAAATATTTGGGAGTTATACTCGACCCTAACTAAATTGGAAACTAAATATTGAAGTACGGGTTAAGAAGGCCTGTGTTGCCTTCTACGCCTGCAGCTTTGCTCTTAGCAAAGCCTATAATATTAATAAGCTAAAGAAGGTTCAGAGAACAGCTTGCGTGGGCATTACAGGGGCCATGCGTACTAGCCCAACGGACGCCTTAAACGTTATTTTGGATCTTCTACCAATCGACCTTTTTATTAAATATATAGTTTCCTGCAGCGCTATTAGGCTGAAGGAATCAAACAGCTTGTTGGCAAAACCTTATGGTCACAGAAACACAACGAAATTGATTCCCTTATATATTATCTCGGTAGACACTGACTACTGCACCACTACTTTGAGCCTTAGTAAAGGCCCAACTATAATAGACTTAACCGAAAGTAAGCTAATGTCAAAACCCAACGAAAAGTTATCAGATGTTATCGTCAAACCAAAAAGTAACCATAATTTAACGTTTGCTTAAGCTCGAGCCATTTAAATGGCTCTTGCGCGATTGCACGAAAGTTAGCGAAATTTAACGAAACTGAGCAGAAACTCTTTTATGGTTAGTGACATATAAGACTGCATATTGGTTCGTTCCCTTAGGCTGGGTTAAGCTCGATTAAGTGTATAATAGTTGGGCCTTAAGGGTTTTAAGGTTATTTTCCCATCCAGAGAAGATTGGCAGGATGACATCGTGTCGATAGGTTTCGACACAACCATTTTTACTGACGGCCCAAAGATGGAGTGCGGAGTTGGTTCTGGGATCTTTTCTGAGTCCCTAAATGTAGCCAAATCCTTTAGGTTTCCTTACTTTGCTAGCGTTTTTCAGGCTGAACTGCTGGCAATAAGGGAGGCATGTAAGATACTTAAACAAAACACAAACCAAAACCGAAATGCGGCTATCTCTACAGACAGTCAGGAAGCTGTCAAAGCCATTAACTCGGCCATATCCTCAACTAAATTGGTCCAGCAATGTCGTGATGAGCTTGCGAGCCTGAATATTAACCTCGGTGTCACCCTGATCTGGGTTCCGGGCCATAGTGGTATCGTGGGAAATGAACGGGCTGACGAGCTAGCCAGGCAAGGATCGGCCCTTCATAGCTCACTTGCGGAAATGGTTAACATTCCTCTTGTTGCTATGAAGGGTAAAATCTTTTCTATCTACCAAACTGAATCAAACCGAAGGTGGAGCAATTTACCCAACTGCATTATATCTAGGAAAATATGGCCCACCTATAATAATACCCGTACAAACGATCTTCTATGCAGGCCAAGGCAAGACATAGCCAGGATTGTTGCAGTTTGTACCGGACATTGGCCTATAGGAGTTCATGCAGAGATGTTGGATATCTCTTACAACACTTTTTGCCGTAGTTGTAGTGACCAAAGAGAAAGTGAAACGCTAATCCATTTCTTCTGCAAATGTCTTGCTTTGGCAAACACTAGAATGAAATACTTTGGAAAAGCATTCTTTCACGAACTTGATGAGCTATCTGAGACAAAGATTAGAGACCTAATCTTTTTTCTCAATGCTTCTCTATACATCTATCTCTTTCAATCAAAGGTCAAACGAGTTTTTGGTATCAAAACGGCGCACTACAGCGTTAATTGGATCTCAGGCTAAGTTGCCTTGAGATCGCCATTTCTACCCATCTAAACACTTATAGACTTATAGAAAATTACAATATTTCCTACGAATCCTACAGAAAAGTGTAATAATATGGATTTGAATTTGACTGCGGTATTATTCCATCTTATTGTAAGCTATGTAAGCTTTCAATTCTACCGATCTTAAATCCCTCTTCAGAACAGTAATCGACTTATTTCGATGTGACTAATAAACTTTTACACCTAAACAAACATCTCATGAAAACTTCAAACTTTATAAATAACTTAACATTAAAGTGTCCATAATCGCTATAATTTTCACTGCTAAGAAAATATAGATGCAACAAAACAATGTCCATCTTCAATGTGTTAATTACAATTTCCTTCCTCTGCTCTTTTCCTTTCTGTTTCTATCATTGACCTCGAACAAAACACGAACATAAAAATTATAAAACATTCAACACAACATTAAACCACCAGAAATACCACATAACCGTGATCACACCTCCATTAATTCTTATAAAAACCACTGCCTCCATTTCTCCCAATGCATCCACCTCTCCATGGATATATAGTGAATAGTCTATTTTACCTTTATTCCTGGAAGCCTGGATGCGGATGGTATATGGATGCGTGGGTACAATGTTATGGTACCTTATACCTACTTTCTAAATTACAGAAAACACTATCTCCCAGAAGCAGAAGACCATAGAGTTAAATTTAATACTATACGGTTGCAATCAGGGTTGCCATGCCCTGAAATATAGTTCGATAGCCCAGTTAAAAAATATTTGTAGCCCAAAATCAGTGCCGAAAAATTTGCCCCAATAATAGCCCAATTTCAATCTACCAAAACATTTAAAAAAATGTTTTATAGGAAACGATGTTTTGGTTAATCGATTTATGGTATTTCCTTGAACTCACTTTATTAAACAAAAATGTCTTTGCACTAAGTCCTAGTCGTTGTAGTACCCGTGACTTAATGGTTAGTGTGTAGAACTGTCATGCTTGAGGTTTTGGGTTCAATTCCTTCCATTGCCAACTAAAGTTTTTTCATGGGTACTACCTCTTGCGAGGAATTGACAATTCTTCTCATGAAAAGTGCTCTCTCAAATTAGTAGTACCGATTTGACATAAAAACTGTAGGTCCCCTCCATCCTTGAAATTACTCGCACTAGGAAATAGTTAAGAGTTGTAAGTGCCTAATTTTAACTAAGTAGTTGCTGATAAAATTTGATAACAAAAGTTTTGTTTATATCATTTTTATTTGCGCAAAGAAGAATGTCGTTCAAGTTGTCGTAATACATTTTTGTCGAGCGTTTTGACAAATAGCCCAATCTGGCAAGCCTTGTCACAGTATGATTATAAGAACGAACGTACCGTCTCGCCGTTTGTCTAAACTGAATGCATTTTTATCGTGCAACAGTTGTTCCTTTCCCATGCTGTAACTCTCTCCTATTTGTGTTGTGTTGCCATCGAACCCAAACCCTAAACCCTAAAAACTCGACTAACCCCACTTGTGTGTTTAACCAATATATAACCCGTTGCCATCATTACACCATCCTCTGAATTTTAGATATGGTTGAGGTTATATTCATATAGCGAAATGGCTATAAGACTTAAACTGAATGTTGCCAGATTATTTGGGTCTTAATACACTTATTTCTGTATATTTCCAAGCATTTCAACAAAAAGAACTCAAACAGTCAAACCTAAGGATCAGGTTTCCTTATTTATATGATTTGTATGAGGTTTGTATACATTTTAAAAAGGAATTTAATTAAAAACTATCATTAAAATATCCCTCTAAAACAGTTCTAAGTTTTTCAAAGTAGGCACGCGATTTCCGACTAGTAAATCGACAAACAAAATGACAGCTGTCATTTTTGTCTACTTTTCAGATGACAATTGACAAGTAAGAAATCGCCATTACTAAAATTTAGTTTTCAAATGCCCAGCTGTCACTTGTGTTCTGTCATATTTTGCTACTGGACAAGTTAAAACTACGCCATTACTAAAAATTAACCGATATCCGATTCAACAAATCATCGAAATGATTAAAGCTTATTACAAAATATTTTGAGAACGGAGTTTATAAAAACAAAGACAAAAATCAAAAGTTTCCAAAACATTATATTTCTCCAAGAGTTTACAATTTACCACCGAGATATTTTTGATTAAATACTTTCTCCACTTTTCTAATGGCCCAACTATAATTGATTTAACCGAAAGTAAACTAATGTCAAAACCAAATGAAAAGTTATCAGAAGTTATCGTCAAAACTTCCTCTTTTAACAACGTCAGTTACCAGGCGATCACAACAGCAATAGATAAGCTGAAATTAGAGAAATCACTCATAGATCTTATAAGTCTCATGTTCAAAAACAGGACATTTGATTTCTAACATGAGAAGTTTTACTACCACCAGATCGGTGAATCGAGGCACTCCCCAAGGTGGAGTCCTTTCGCCTCTTTTATGGAACATGGTAGTAAAGGACCTAATTACAGCATTGGAAGTAGAGGGTTTCAAGGTGATTGCCTATGCTGACGACGTTGCAATATCCGTATCTGGGAAGCACCCCCAAGTTCTCTCGGAACTCGTACAAAATGACTTATTTGGATTGGACGTCAACCCACACAAAACAGAATTAATACTCTTTTCGAGAAGATATAAAATTCCTCAGATTAGCCCACCCAAGATTAGAGGAATACCATTAAGCTTTTCCGATTGTTTGCCGCAAGGACAATAGCATAAAAAATGTTAATGATTATTCTCCGCAGTCCAACTGTCGAGAAGTAACAAATATAAAATTGCCGTCGGTAATTCAAAAAAAGAATCGCACAAATTCAATCAACGATTGCAAGTGCCCAAAATAAGGTAAAAAGAATTTAAACGACTTTAACCATTTGAAATAAAAAAGAAAACTGTTTTTATTTTACTTTGTAAATTCAAATTTTGTATTTTAGTTAATTTGTATGCTTTTAGGTAGAACTTCTTTATTTAGCTTTCGAATTTGGAATAAATTTGCATGCATATTACAATTATTATAAAACCTCGGACTTACAGCTGATTCCGCTTTTGGTCCAGCTATAGATCATTGAACTTTCAATTTCATCAGTTTAACATTTACCTCATTTGGGTGCCGGGCCACAGAGACATTCCGGGAAATTGCAAAGCCGATGAGCTGGCCAAAAACGGAACACTTCTGCCTTATGTTAGACAAAAACATAACATAGGAACACCACTTGCTAGATGCAAATATCTTCTCAATCAATATGCTCTAGAATCAACAAATTCTAGATGGTCACAGAGAACCACCTGCCTAGCAACCAAGCAAATATGGCCAAGTATAGACTTAAAACGGTCAAAAGGCTTGATAACACTGAGCAGACAAAGTATAACCTCTACAATTGGAGTAATAACAGGACACTGCCTCATAGGAAGACATGCTCTGAGGCTAGGGATCTACACAAATGACTTCTGTAGAAGCTGCATGGACGAGGAGGAAGAGGAAACAGTCCAACACCTTCTATGTACATGTCCAGCACTCTCCATTAGAAGGAATTACTTTCTAGGTAATCCCTTCTTCGATAACACCATTGAACTGGCAACGATTGACACAAAACGTCTCTCTAACTTTATTAAAAGTACAAAATGGTTTGTTTAGGTTCATTACTCTCCCATGAGTAACCTCATTAGTGGTATCACAATGGACCTTTGAGGTCTACGTGTGTCAATGACATCTGGACAGCCACTCCAACCTAACCTAACATATCGTCAAAACAAAAAATAACCATAATGGATTCAAGTATCTTAAAAAATTTAACATTTGCTGAAATGAGCAGAATGTCTGTTATGGTTAGTGAAATATAAGGCTGCGTATTGGTTCGTTCCCTTAAGCTAGCTCAAGCTCGGTTAAGTCTATTATAGTTAGGCCTTAAGGATAAGGTCTAATATCAATTTAAAAATTGTCCATAGCTCGAAGCTTGGAAGCTTTTAAGGGATTTATAGGCTCACGGGTCCGTAACGTGAAACTATGCTGTTACTTAACCCTTCCCTTAATAAATCCCTTACGGAACCATGTGTGTGACATATTACATCCCATCTTTTGTATTCTTGAAACCACATCTCCTGCACATGAAGGTTATTCAATTGGTGAACGAAGAAGTCAGGAATCAGGATTCTATAGAGGTCACCATTGACTTAAACGTTCTGATTATTTCACTCACCAAAAAGCACACCAAACTGTCAGATTTTTCAGGTGCAACGGTTTTTAACATACGCTTGAGTATTAACATCACTCCAAATATGACAGTTTTGTTTGTTGACGTATCCATTGAATCAAAAGTCAGTTTCTTTCGCTAAACGAAATTCGAGAAATGAGTATTTCGAAGAGCACCAACATTTTCATAAATCTTTTGACAGCTGACAAAATGGTGCCAGTTAAAATAGTATTGCCAACTTAAAGTTCTATATCCCTAAAAAATTATCCGTTTTATGAAGTTTTTGAAGTAAATTTGCTGTGTTGACATTGAAAAAGTGGAAAAACATAGAAAACATTACAGAATATCGAAAACAATATTTTCTGTGAAATAAAATAAGTTTTAAGTGAATATTTGTAATTTTTGAAAAGTTATTTGAGTCGAAAGTAAATTTTTACCAAGTTTTATTGTTGTGTTTTATTTTTTGTAAAAAAACTGTCAATTCAATTTTTCTCAAAATTTTTCATAATGTTGAAAACAGTATTTTTTTTTAAATAAAATTAGTTAGAAGCCATTATTTCAATTTTTTAAAAAGATATTTGAGTCGAAAATCAATTTTTACTAATTCTTGTTATTTTTTTTAGGTTTTTGATTTTTGGTAAAAAACTGTCAATTCAATTTTTTTAGAATTTTACTGAATGTTGATAACAATATTTTTTGAAACATAAAAGTAGTTTAAACCCAATATCTCAAAGTTTTGAAAAGATATTTGAGCCGAAAATCAATTCTTACCAACTTTTATATTTTTTTTTAGATTTTTAGTTCTTGTAAAAAAACTGTCAATTCGATTTTTCTCAAAATTTGTCCTAAAGTTAAAAACAATATTTCTTATAAGATAAAATAAGTTTGAAGCCTCAAGTTTTTCAAGTTTTTGAAAAGGTATTTGAGTCGAAATTCAATTTTTACGAACTTTGAGTAATGTTTTTTTTGGTTTTTATTTTTTATAAAAAAAAACTGTCAGTTAGATTTTTCTCAAAATTTTACCAGATGTCATGTTCATGAGATATTAAGGTTTAACCAAAATGTTCACCTTTTTTAAACTGCTATGTTAAAAAAAACACCCTCGCAATTTTCTTGAGAGCCCTTTCTGCATCTTTTAGCCTTATTATCTGTAAAACAGAATTTATTTGAAGTCGATACCTTTTCTGGTTCTTGAGCTAAGGACGACGACAAAACAATGCGAACGTACGGACGTACGAATCTACGTACACAACACCCAGAGACATCTTTCTAAAAATCTTTTATTTCGACTTTAGGGACCTTGAAACGTCGAGAAATGGAAATGTTTTCAATTCGACAAATCGGACCCATTACAATAACTTCCTATGTGAAGTTAATAATTAAGGGAGATTTATCCACCTAATCGCTGTGTGTGTTCCTTACTTGACTTGACAGTTATAGACATAAGAATACATGGTAATGCCACGGTAACGTTAGACAATATCAAAAATAATTAAAACTAACTAAATTTTCTTATCTGGCAACAATATTTTGTATACGTAACAATAATGTGATGTGAATCCAAGAAAAAGCAAACAAGGATTGGCATACATAAGATGCAACGCAAGTATACTGTGATTCTGGAGCTGTAGTAGCTGGAGGGAAGACGCGAGATTTTCGTGTGCCAATTTACAGGTGTTGCAGCATCAGCACCTGGCGTCGCGTCGTAGTGTTCCTTCTGAGAAGAGGAAGCAAAACTTCTTAATATAAAACTTTCTTAGCAAAGCAGTTTCAGTGTTTTGCCTTATATTTCTTGATGGCATCACCCTCGCACATTGTGCCGCTTCGCCGTCGCGTCGCTCGCCCAGCAGCGCCGCAACGCGCCATCAGCCACTCTGCAACCTCTCGGTTCGTTGCTTTTAAATTTTATAGCTCATTATTATTTATGAATTCTACAAAAGAAAGAATCTTCGCAACGTATCTATCTATGTTTGTATAAGTACATTCTTTGCAAGTTTCAAGGAAAAATGTTATCAAAATTCAGGTAGATACAGAGGGCGGTAGCATCGTCTTTGCTCATCGGGTAACATCGACGAAGGACGGTGGTAGCGCGGCGGCATACGACAACGACGACGAAGACGATGAGTTGCTTTTGGGTCACAACCAAGATGGAGGCGGACTTGGTATACTGTTTATACCCGAGAACGATAGAAAAACTAATATTAATTACTACAATGATAATGCAATTCATTTTGAGATGCTTCTGCACGAAACAAGTTCAGAAGATGCAGTTGGTTGGTAAAGCAAGGTACAGACAGACGAGACGCCCGCTGTAAAAGAACAACATTCCAGAACACAATAATGTTCTTTGCTTCACGATAGATAAGAGCAAGCAATTATATGAAATATAAGACTGGCCCCAATGATATAGAGAAGGTAAGACGATCTAGGAAGCTTTTGCTTTGGCCATTTCTATATACATAACGTAGATAGACAACTATGTATATAAAAATGTATCGTTGAAGGGTTGTGGAAAAGTTGGAATTTATTTCGTTGCAACAAATACTGAAGAATATTAGAATTATGATGTAATATCTCAAAAGTATAAAGCAACGAAATAAAGTAATATCCTGATGTCCAGTGCTCAGGTATAATGAAAGCTTGAAATTCAAATATCATAAACAACGAGATTCCTGTATTAAATTATAGACCTTTACATAAAAGTTTAAAAACAAGCTAAAAATAACTTGTAAATTAAGCACGTACCTTATTTTGTTTGTAAACAAACAAAGAATATTAAAAAATGGCTTTAAATATAAAATTCTAGCTTAAGCTCAATAGTTTTAGCTTTTAGTTACTCTCTCATTTTTTTGTTTTAATAGCTTAAGCTTAAACAAATGGGTTAAAATCTTTTAAATATTAAGCAATTTACTTGCTATTTCAGAAGTTTAATCGTTTTTCTAGGTACCCGTGCCATGATGGTTAGTGAGTTGGACTGTTGTTAGTGACGAAGTTTGGGTTTCAGCTCATCTTCAATTCAATAACAACAAAAAGTCAGAAGGTGTCGATGTATATCCAACGATGTACTAAGACATTTGCTGATGGAGGCAATTGAAATCTATACAACATTCTTCAATAATGCACTGAATACAAGGGCGGATCCAGACTTTTCATCAGGGGGGGGTCACACACTTAGATGAGTTTTTACTCACAGCTTAAAAATGTTTTAATGTTTTGCAAAGGAGGCTAACAAAATTCAAATAACATAATGTGTACGAGTATATTAACCTAACCTTTACACATTTCAATTGCTAAAATGACAACTTTAGTTATCAAATTATTTAACAACACTCTTGTTCAGCAAGGTATGGTCTAACTATTTAATTTGGATGACACCCTACTTACATATGAAAGCATTCCTAGATTCCAAAAGTTTTCTTAATATGCCTTATTTAAGAGCTAATACACAATAGTTAAGAGGGTTTTTGGTGTATTTCACGCAGAAATGTAAGAAATTGTTTTGAAACGAAGCTTTTTTCCAAAAATAAAATATGCTTTTCTTGTATCCATTTCTATTTATGCTAAAAACTCTAAGAAAATTCAAAAATCCATAAAATGGGAGAAGATCTGATATGAAGAAATGTCGGGGTTTTTTTGGCGAAGTTTTTTCGAACTCAATTTTCAGGAGTCTATAATTACTATCGCTATCAGTCTGCTCACTCATCGATCTGAAAGGAGTCAACAAAACTTAAAAATTTTGGAGAGAAAAATGTTTGGTTCTTGAATTTAAGGAAATAGGTGCTTTTAAGTACGTAGTTTCTCTAAAAAATTAAATTAAAACAATTTAAGGTAAAAAAATAAGTTGGGATGAAACGTTTGTGTAGAACTCACGTTTCAGAATCTCTTTTTACTTCAAATCTCAAGAGATTCAAAGCTTGTATATCAATAGATATGACCCGTTTATTATGTTTTTCAATTAGCCATTAGTTTAACAAGAGTGCTATTTTTGGAACATTTATATTATTGTAATTCGTGGTTAAATATTAGTTGTAGACCATCTAAAGCAAAACTTCAAAAGATTTTAAAAAATTAAATAAATTTATTATTTAATTTTTTAAAATCTTTTAAGATCTTTTGTATTCAACAGAAAACCAATTATGATGTAAATAAAATGCACGACGGAATCGCTAGAAATTGCTAATTTCTTCCAAAAAGTCAGTTTTAAAATATTTCCTATATTTTAAGATTTGAAAATGCAAAATAAGTTTTGCTCAAAAATTTAAATGATATTT
The DNA here is from genome assembly GCF_945859685.1 of Eupeodes corollae. NCBI lineage: Eukaryota > Metazoa > Arthropoda > Insecta > Diptera > Syrphidae > Eupeodes > Eupeodes corollae. Next base: position 64,733,699 of record NC_079147.1, read on the forward strand.
TATTTTTCAAAAACGTAGATAAACTTATTTGTTTCGAAAATTATTTTAAATATTTTTGGTAAGCACTAAATAAAGAGCTTATAAATACATGTAAATTTCGTCAAACAAAATTAATACTTTTTTAAAAATAAAAAAAATACATTTTTGATCATAAAAAATCATCAACAAGTTGATCATTTGATCATCAAAAAGAGCTTGCACGGAGAGAGAAGATTATTATAAATCGGTTTTTGAGAAAACTTAAAAGCAAAATAAAGGTTTTTGAGGGGTACCCTTCTGGACCAATACCAAAATATGTTTTTCTTGTAGAAAGAAGCCAAATTAAGAACACAAAATTTAGAGAAAGTTTTAGAAAAATCATATGTTTTAACCAATAAATTTGTATGTGGGGACTGCTATTATTTATCGAATTAATAAAATGAAGGAAAACGCCTTACGCTAATCGGATGAAAACTTTAATTTCAATCAACACAATTGTTTGGACTGTAGGAGCCAGGAAAGACAAACAGACGGATGGAATCGGGGTACCCACTTTTTTCGACTTCTCTACTGTCGTAATGTCATATTTGGTTGAAAGCTCAAGTTCGAAATTTTACTAAAGCAAAACTTGCAATATAGTTCCAATGTATCGCCAGTAAAAATCACATCAATACACACTATCTATGTGTGTCTAAGTTTAATAATAAAGGAATTTAAAGGCAACTTAATATAAAATTGATGGTTACTTATTCAAGGTTTAAGAACGTGAATATTTGCTCTTTTTGTAGAAAACATTTTTATGAAAATAATTAAAAGCATTACTAAAGTTTTTTTCAAATTCTGAATTGAGTGAAAGCAAAAATTTTAGTTGCAAACCCCTTTTTGGTGAATGTCGTTAAATTACTAATAAATCTAGAGATGAAATCTTTACTTATACAACTTAACTGTATAAGTTTTGTTAAGTAAGAACAATATATGTTCTAGAATTGTGAGCTGGTATTTTTCAAAAACTCGGCTTTGATGCCATCTAAACCCCAAGCTCTATTCTTTTTCATTTTCTCTAAGGCAAAAATTGAGAACAGAGTGTCTTGTTCTTCGATGTAAATAAAAGGTAAGAGCTATGTCTTCGACCAAAAATTTTATTTTCGGGGCGTTCTATTCCAACGACGAGTATTTTGAAAGTGCACGCTTGAGCGGCTTCATTTATACATGGTTATTGGTTTTAGGGTTTAGTTTTAAGTAGAATAGGCATTGTGGCAAAAAAAAAAAAATACAAAAAAATATAATAATAATAATAAAAAAAACTTGCAATAAGGAAAAAAAGGAAAATAAAAAATGAATAACAAAACATGTTAGATAGTCAGATTTGCTGGTTGTTCTAGTTGTAAGTAGTTTTATTTTTTCAAATTTTCTAATAAATACAAAAAATAAAAAAGAGGCTGGGTTGCGACCCACACTGATAACTTCCCATCCCATCTGTCGATTTGTCTTGCTTAAAGGTTTGTCTATATGTGCTCGTATCAATTTTTACCAAACTTGCGTACTATTTTTTGTAGATTTTATTTTTTATGAAAAAACGGACTGTTGGATTTTTATATAAAATTACTGAATATTGACAATAATATTTTCTGTGAAATAAAATAAGTTTGAAGCCAATATTTTAAATTTTTGAAAAGCTATTTGAGTCGAAAGTAAATTTTTACCAAGTTTCAGTATTGTTTTTTTTAGAGCTTTATTTTTTTGTAAAAAAACTGTCAATTATTTTTTTTTTCAAAATTGTATCGAATGTTGAAAACAATATTTCTTATAAGATAAAATTAGTTTGAAGTCGAAAATCAATTTCTACCAACTTTTGTTAATTTTTGTTTAGGTTTTTAATTTTTTGTACAAAAACTGTCAATTCGATTTTGTATCAGATGTCAAAAAGATTATTCTTCGCTGCACAAAATTGTTTTGGAAATGAAATCATATTTTAGTCGTAAGATTTTGGAGAAGACGATTTTTTTTTCCAGTTTTTTTTGATTTATAAAAAAAAACCCTTAAATATATTTTTTTCAAAAAATATACTTCCTTGATATCACGTTACAATATATTATATAAAATTTAATTCAAGTCTCTAGCGTTTTTTTAAGATATTTAGGATTAACCAAAATGTTCACCTTTTTTTCAAACTGCCATGTTAAAAAAACCACCCACGCAATTTTCTTAAGAGCCCTTTCTGCAACTTTCTGTCTTATTATCTGTATAACAAAATTTATTTGAAGTCGATATCTCTTCTGGTTCTTGAGCTATGGAGGACGAAAAAAACGTAGCGAACGTACGGACGTACGAACGTACGTACACACGCACGCACAGACATCTTTCTAAAAATCTTTTATTTTGACTCGAGGGACCTTGAAACGTCGAGAAATGTCAAAATTTTCAATTTAACAAATCGGACCCATTACAATAACTTCCTATGGGAATTTAATAAAATTAAATTGAAGTTAAATAGATCTAAGGGCCGTAAGGCATTATAGTTTAACTTAGAGTGTCCGCATGGGACCAGTAAGTTAGTTGTTAGTTATGGTTAATTAGGCTAGTTTTATGAATTTTTGTCCAGCTTTAATAAAGGTTTAAGAATGAATTAATAAAAATTAATTTAACAAAAAAAAACTGGACTGTATGCTAGAAATCTTTGGTTACATTCCTGCCTGTCTCATCTAGGGATTTTTTTTCATTCTCGAAGAGTAATTTTTGTCATAAAAAATGCTTTCGCAAATTCGCCGTTGCGATTTGGCCCCTCCATTCCTGGCAACATTACTCGTACACAGGAATAGTTGAGAGTCGTAAGTCACTAGGCCCTAGTTTTTAACGGACTGTTGCGCCACTTACTTTAGTTAATTTTAAATCGTTTTTCTAAATAGTACCTACTATCGCCCTTATATTTTAAACTGTGGTTTTACGACGAATGTCGCAAGGTTACACTACACAGGTAGGTAACAGGCATACAAAACGTCGCTGCTCTTGAGCTCTACAAGCAGAGAAGGAAAGAGAAGAAATGGCTTCTTAAAAAGAAATAAATGGATCATGTGAAGCGCGATCAAGGAGATAGGGGAAGTCATACTAGGAATGAGGTTTGTTAACTTTACCAAAAGATAAAAAAAAACTTCCCAAGGTTACCAACAGAATGACGATCAAAAATCCACCCTGCTGTGTCAAGGTCAAAAAAAATCTCACCGATGCGTTTTATGCCAAAAAAGGTTTTAGACAAGGCGATGCACTGTCATGCTACTTTTTCAACATCGTAGAAATTCAGACTGCGAGACCAGTGCTGAAATCAAACGAAGAATAACTCTTGAGTAGTAAAGTCTTCTATAAGGCATCTAAAGTCATCATCCCGCTCCTCATCCCGGTTCTCATTTATGGAGCTGAGGTTGGACCCTGTTAAAGAAAAGTGAGAGCGTCTTAGGATGCGAGAGAAAAATTCTTAGATGATTTTCGATCCCGTCTGCATAGGTGGAGAGAGGAGGAGAAAATACAATGACACACTATACGGGCTTTACAGCGACACTGACCTAGTTAAAAGAATAAAAGTCCAGCGACTTACTTAGCTGGCGAATGGACATCAACGCTTCAGCCTGAAACATCTTCGAATCCAATCCTGAGGTAGCCACGCATGTGGGAGAGGACCTCAACCAACTTGGCTTGCGAAACTAGAAACAGCTAGGGACTTAGCTGGCTGGAGACGCATATTGGTTGAGACTCCGCTCCTACATGGACTGTAAAGCCACCTTAAGTAAGTGAGTAAGTAAAATGTAAAGAGATAAATTTATCAAAATAATTTGTTTTACTTTGAAACTTGACTACAACGATGACTTTGCCATTTTATCAAAACTTTAGTGAAAAACTCACTAACCTGATTTAAACTACTTTGGAAAAGTTATTAAATATAAATTGGAGAACAATTAATTCAAATATCGATATCAAAGAATTATTTATGAGGTTATTCAAACATCACGTCAGGAAGTGCCATGAAAGTTTATACCGCACCTTCAATTTTGATCAAATAAAACTCATAATGAAAGTTGACAAGACTGTTTAACGGACAGAATCCTTCCAGTTGTAAAAAAAATCGCTTTTTTGCATCATATGCAAAAAAGAAATTTTTAAATAACAAAAGTTGCGTTCAAATTTTTTTTGCAAGGCAAGGATCTGGAAAAATAAACCAATAAATTAAACCCTCCAGGAAAACATAATCAAATAAGTTTCAATCAATTTCTTTTTTTTTTTAAATCAATTACATTTTATTTCCGTTAATTTTATTTTATCCATCGATGAAAAGTGATAGTGAATGCGAGTGACATAAGACTGACAAAGCAATCTACTTGTTAATGTTTTTAAATAAATTAATCTTTCCTTTTGTTAATCAACTTCGCAAACGAAGTCAATGTAATCGGTACGATTTGTCGAATTGAAAATTTTGACATTTATCGACGTTTCAAGTTAAATACAAAACATTTGGTCCCGCAAAAGTCAATGAAGAACCAGGACCTAGAAACTTACAACTCTCAATCATTCCTGTGTGGGAGTAATGAATTTCAAAACATTTCAAAACATTTGTGTGGTCGGTTTTCTTAAAATTGAACATTGTGGTTGACGCCAAGTATATGACGTACCAATAACAATAGCGACTTCAATTGATTTTTCGTATTGCGTTATGTGGCGTGAAAACAAATAAGTAAGGCATATTTGGCGAACCATAAAATTATATTACTTCTAGAATAATAAAATAAATAAAATTGAAAGAGCTTCCGATTTGAAGACTTGTCAACTGCTAAAAGTAAAATGTTGAATTGTTTGTGTCAGAAACTAAGGAACAGTTAACGGCGGATATGTCTTGAGTACAAATTGTACAAACAAATACATGGTATGCCAATGGGAAATCCTCTTTCCCCGACGATTGCTGATTTAGACTATTTGCTTGAAAAATGTTTTAAACTAAACTACAGACCTAAGTTTATAGCAAAGAACGTTGATGATATTTTCGCGATTGTTAAAAGAGAAGAAATTGATAATGTGCTACGATGCCTCAACCAACTTAACGAAAAGATCCAGTTTACCGTAGTGAAGGAAGAAAGTGAGTCTATAGCATTCTTAGACGTTAGAATCTATCGGGAAAACGACCGTCTATCTTTCGACTGGTATCAGAAGGATACGGCATCTGGAAGACTTGTCAATTTCCGATCTAATCAAGCCAAACACATTCGTATGAACACAGCTTCCAATCTCATAAATAAAGTCTTTGCGATGAGTGACTCAAAATACCACTCAGACAATGAGAAAAAAGAAACTTGTTACATCGTCAAAAACATCAAGTTTCTTCCGGAAATATATTGGAAGAGAAGAAAGGTGTTTATAAAAGTGTTGTGTATGTTCCCAAACTCTCGGAAAATTTAAAAGAATTTGTCTCCAAAAACAGCCTTGACGTAAACTTAGCATATAAGTCAAACCAGACAGTTGCCTCTTCATTTACATGCCTAAAAACATTAGCACAACTTAACAACTCCTTCGACAAAGAATGGCTCACCATAAATCAGGCATTCGCCAAAAAAAAACCGGAAAAGACAGCACTAGCATGCCACACTATCGAAACAGGACATCAACTTTACTGTTCCTTAGTTTCTGACACAAACAATTTAACAGTTTACTTATAACAGCTGACAAGTCTTCAAATCGGAAGCGCGTTAAATTTTATTTGTTTTAATTGTTTAAATTGTTATTTTAATGTTTTTGTAATATTCAAATCAATGTAATTCATACTTGTACGCTTTACATAATATTCGTTTGTAGTAAATAAACATTTTAAATCACTCATAGATCTTATAAGTCTCATGCAGGACAGTAATTTCTAACATGAGAAGTTTTACTACCACCAGATCGGTATAGTAAAACTAGAATAGAGGCACTCCCCAAGGTGGAGTCCTTTCGCCTCTTTTATGGAACATTGTAGTAAACCTACTTACAGCATTGGAAGCAGAGGGTTTCAAGGTGATTGCCTATGCTGACGACGTTGCGATATCCGTATCTGGGAAGCACCCCCAAGTTCTCTCGGAACTCCTACAAAATGCCCTAAACAGGCTAACTAAATGGGCTTAGCAATGTGGATTGGACGTCTACCCACACAAAACAGAATTAATACCCTTTTCCAGAAGATATAAAATTCCTCAGATTAGTCCACTCAAGATTAGAAGGATACCATTAAGCTTTTCCGATCAAACTAAATATTTGGGCCTCATTTTAGACAAAAAACTTAATTGGAAGGCAAATATTGATGAAAGAGTAAAAAAGGCTACTGTAGCGCTTTTTACTTGTAAAAAGGCCATAAGATCAAAATGGGGCTTCTCCCCAAAAATAACCCACTGAGTTATTACACTTCGGTAATCAGACCGATACTCATTTATGGAGCTGTCGTATGATGGACCGCACTGAACAAGATGGTTAATCTAAATAAGCTCATCAAAGTCCAGCGGTCAGCAGGTATTTGCATCACAGGAGCACTTCGCTCAACACCAACCGCAGCACTGGAAGTGCTTTTAAAACTAACACCACTTGACATCTTCTCCAAAATGGTGGCTGTCAACTCATGTGTAAGGCTTAGAGCCACCTCTTAATGGACCAGTAACAATACTGGACATACTACTATTCTAGACAGTTTCAGATCTATCCCAGATCGCTAAGACTATACCACCCCAAAAATGGTATTCGGTAAAAGCTTCCATGTGTCCATCTATTCAAGATCCTCCTGGAAAGAAGAGAGACCCCTGAAAGACGATGCGGTACACTTCTATACTGACGGTTCAAAGACCGATCACGGAGTTGGAAGTAGTATCTATTCAGAACAACTGAATCTCAGTCTATCCTATAGACTTCCCAATCAATGTAGTGTATTCCAGGCAGAAGTAATGGCGATTAAAGAAGCACTATCCTGGCTCAAAGAAAACGTTATATCTTGTAAGGATATACGAATCTTCTCAGACAGCCAAGCCGCTCTTAAATCTCTTGCGTCTGTCTCCACAAACTCTCAAACAGTCCACGAATGAGATGACGGAACAGTTTAACATTCACCTCATTTGGGTGCCGGGCCACAGAGACATTCCGGGAAATTGCAAAGCCGATGAGCTCGCCAAAAACGAAACACTTCTGCCTCATGTTAGACAAAAACATAACATAGGAACACCACTTGCTACATGCAAATATCTTCTTAAGCAATATGCTCGAGAATCAACAAATTCTAGATGGTCACAGAGTACCACCTGCCTAGCAACCAAGCAAATATGGCCAAGTATTGACTTTAAACGTTCAAAAAGCTTGTTATCACTGAGCAGACAAAGTATAAGCTCTACAATTGGAGTAATAACGGGACAATGCCTCATAGGAAGACATGCTTTGAGGCTAGGGGTCTACACAAAGACTTCTGTAGAAGCTGCATAGACGAGGAGGAAGAGGAAACGGTCCAACACCTTCTATGTATGTGTCCAGCACTCTCCATAAGAAGGAATAACTTCCTCGGTAATCCCTTCTTCGATAACACCAGTGAACTGGCAACGATTGACACAAAACGTCTCTCTAACTTTATTAAAAGTACGAAATGGTTTGTTTAAGTTCATTACTCTCCCATGAGTAATCTCATTAGTGGTATCACAATGGACCCTTGAGGTCTACGTGCGTCAATGACATCTGGACAGCCACTCCAACCTAACCTAAATAAACATTTTTATCATTTTTGTGAATAAAAACAACCCCTGAGTAGTAGGAGAACAAGATATTGATATTTTTAAAAGTTTTAGTAACATTGACAGACGGGCATGGCTGAGAAGTCGGATCCCATTTTCTTTTTTTTTAAGATTGATTCTTAAGTGACGTGTCTCAGAAACTACTTATGTTCATTCTTTTGTAAAGTAAAGTTTCAGATAGATCATAAAGTTCCTTTAAATAGAGAGTGGTGCCAGAACTCGTCCGGTTCAGAATAAGTTCAAACAAGTTAGAAAGACCTGTAACGGTCATATTTGAAGAACAAAATTTTTCCAAGACCTGAAAAACGGCAAAAAATACCAAAATGTCCCAAAGGTATAGTAAATATTTCTAGTCATTTGTTGTAAAACGTACCAAACACCACATCATCCTAGACTCAAAAGCTCATCCACAATGATACTCTCTATGTAAGCTCGCCAATTTACTAACACTACAGTTTGCGTTAATTCGCTGCTACCAGAGAGTGTCATGAGTCCACCTGTTCTTGAGATCGTAAACGATTTTATGAGACGAATTTTCTTTCGCACTCGTGCAGTTTCAAGAGTACTGGGACATTCACAAATCTGCTGGAGCGGAAGTATCCTCCATTTGTTCTCAAAAGGTGTTCTTCAACGGTGGCATTCGAGCGGATTTAAAACAGCATTTGTACAGCCTGTCTCTTAAAAAGGCGAATCGTCTTCCTCCTCCACCTATCGTCCAATAACACTCACGTCCCTTCATTCCAATGATATGGAAACGCTTATTAGTTATCAGTTTAAGAAATATTCGAAGAACGAAAGCTTCTTATTGACCGGCTGTATGGCTTTCGTAGCAATAGGTCCACCGGTGATTTAATGGTTTAGGTAACTGAATGGAGAAACAAATCTTAACATCGTTTTGGAAAAAGTTAGATTATTGCACTTGATATTTCAAAAACATTTGATAGAGTTTGGCACCAATCTGTCTTATTGAATATGCGTGCTTTTGGTATTGATGAAGCTTTTCTTCTTTGGATAATAAAAATAGCTTTTAAACCGTTCAATACAAGTTCCATTGGATGGTTTCAAATCTGATACTCATTAAATAAATGCTGGTGTCCCCCATGTCTCTGACTCTCTTCCTTGTATTCATAAACGATCTATTGTCTGCCACTTCTAATCTTTTTTTTTTGGCAGCGTATGTTAAGCTTATTTAGTTCCAATCTGTAGAGCATTGTCCAATGGGTAGTTATAAAAAGTTTATAATTTAATGCTTCAAAAACTCAATGCTGTGTCCCGATTGTTAATGCGTAACCCACCTCCGATGCCAAAAGTGGCACTTGCGTCCAGAAACTAATCAAATTTCAGTACTCGGTATGTGTATCACACATCACCTTTAATGGAATGATTATATATTCGATATTCTTGTAGGTGCTTAGGATTTCTCCGACGCTTCAAGAAATGTTTCACCTTTTTTTACAAAGTTGTTTGGACAGGTGTAGCTATTTTAATCAGGATAACCGAAACAATCACGTCACTCGAACACCGCCGCAATAATCTCATACATTTCGTAGTTCTACCGGTATTTTTATACTCAGTGTTCTTTCCAATTAGACTGTTGTATTTCCTCCTTCAAATAATGAAGCAGATCAGTTTAACCTTGAGCTTAATTACTCGTGTCATGATGGTTACTGCGTATGTTCACTAAAAAAATAAGTGGTACCGGTGACAAGATATCCCGCTAAATTTATCCAGAAAAAGTGGGTTTTAGATTTCTACCAGGCGTCTTGGTAAAATTTTACAGAAAAACCTGGGAAATTTTACCTAAAGATTTTTCCAAGAATTTCTGGTAAAATACACCAGATTTATGGTAGAATATTCCAGGAACTTTTTTTCCTGGTAAATTTTTCCCCCAGTATTCATGGTTTTATTTACCAGAAAAAAGATAATTCTTGAACTCATAGAATTTCTGGTAGTAAGTACCAGAAGGCTGGTTTTATCTACCAGTATAAAATATGCCAGAAAATAAATTGCCTGGTTCTATTTACCAGATTCCAGATAATCTTCATTTCACTAGGACAAAAATCCTAGTGAAATGAAGAACGCTGGTAACATTTACCAGAAAATTGTCTGTCAAAAATTTTACCAGATTTCTGGTAAATAAAACCAGATTTCTTTTTACCAATAAATTAGGAGTTATTTACCACGAAATCTGGAATATTGAACCAGTTTTTTGGCTGGTATTTTCTACCAGATTCTGCCTACCAGGAAATTTTTTTGAGCGTTTGTCATGCCAGAGGTCTTGGGTTCAATCAGCTCCTGTGTCATCTAAAACATTTTTCACTTATAAGAATTAACAAATCGGCCAAGAGTTATTCTTATTATGAAAAGTACTTTCTCAAATTAGCCGTTCAGATTCAGCTTAAAAATTGAAGGTCCCTTCCATCCCTGACAACATAACTCGCACACAGGAATTGTTGAGAGTTGTAAATGTCTAGGTTGTACATATTAAAGTAGTTTCATACGGCGAATCGGCTTAAAACCTTAATTTCCAAGCTGAACTCAATCGACCTAATAGCACAGATAATAAATATATATATATATATAAATTTATTATCTGTGCTAATAGTTTGGGGCCCAGGGCCGTGGACCCACAGACAGACGGACGGAATCGGTTACTCACTTTTTTCGACTTTAAAACGTCAAGTTCGAACTTTTTGACGAATACGATACTTGCCACATAGATTAACATAATTTTATCTATTCGAAAATATTATCCCTCAGGGTATAAGTAAGAGTGAAACAATAGGGGAACAATAGGGGAACGCCTTTTTTATAATTTTGATTATTTATTAGGTCAGTGTTTTGAGTTAAAAAAAATGGTAAGTTGAATTTGGATTATAATATTAAATGGAATTAATTAAAAATGGATACAAAAGAAACACACTCTTTGAACGTTATAATAGAAGTAAGTATTCTTTTATTTGTGACCTTTTGTCACCTTCAACTTCTTAACAATTTTATAACACATATACAAGCAATTCAACTACATAAAATATTCAACGAAAGACGACATCGGGTAGCGTTCTGAGCTAGTCTTGGCGGCAGCATCCAACATTCTCCCCCCCCAGTGCACAGCGTAAACGAACACAGCTTCTATCATTTAATGTACATGAAAGTAATACAAAATATTATTAATACAAATTTTAAATGATTTAAATAGTTGTAGTGATTATGTTTGATGACATGGGATATAGGCCCAGGTTGTGGTTTATGATTATTCTATTACATTTCGATACTCGAAATATATTTGTCATCTCGTATTAATAATTATATGTCACTTATTTTTATTTGTTGTGTTGATCTTGTATTGTTTTTCTCCGCGGTAAATTTTAAATATTTGTTTTAACTGTGTTTCGTATTAATTTTTAATTATTTATAAAACTAAAACCAACTATATTTATTTTAAAGAGTGAGTATTGTAAATTACATAAAACAGTTTTTTTTTACTCTACAAGCATATACACATAACATAACCTTATTTTCTTTACATTAATTTAAGATGACTTGACCTTGACTTTGGTGGCTTAGAAGCTGAAGCTTGCCGACAGCTATGGCTGTGAATTATTTTGGTAAGTTGTTGTTTTTGTATAGTGGTTGGTGCATTAATTTTATTTGTTTTCTTTTCAGGCCAATTTATGTTATATATATATGTTAAATATTTTCGTTTGAAATTTTAAAGGTCCGTTATTGGTTTCGGTGTTTTTTTTGTAGTTTATTTTTTTTTTTGATTTAATTTATAATTTTATTGAATGATAATTAATTAATTAATGTGTGTAGTTTAATTTATTGATACGGGTGTTATAAATATTGTATTTAGTTAAATCTGAATGTATGGGAGGTAGTAGTTTAAGTTTTATAATATTGTGTGTGTTCTTATTATGTTAATATGTTTTGTTATTGTGATTTCAGGTGAGATGCGATGGGTGAGTTGGTAAAATATTTGTGTTATATATTTTAATAATCATTTGGTTTTTCCTTCAGGTTTTGTGTACAGGTTTGGAGTGCTGGACTTTTACCAGTATAAACACTATTGGACAACTCCTGATTTGATCTGGTATGTTTCCCTTTTATAATTTTATTTATATATTTGATTTTAATTTCAATTTTATTGATTTTAAATTTTGTATATTTTATTGGTTTGAATGTGATGAATGTTTTATTTGAGCGTGTGTGAGTTCTTTTAATTTATTGAAATTATTTTATTTAAAATTATTAATTTTACAATTTTATATTTTATTTTAAATTTCTTAATTAATTTCATTTTTTCGATTTCGTTTTTATTTGTAATTCTTTTATGTTTTGTGTTGATAAATTCAATTTTTTATTTTGTAAATAAGTTAAGGTTTTAGCATGTTAGGTAATTTAGGTTTTATATGATTGATTTTAGTATATAAATGTTTTGGGTTTTAGTATAGCTGTGTTGAATTTTAGCATAAATGTGTTGGGTTTTTGTGTAAATGTGTTGAGTTCTAGTGGACTGTATGAATGGTTAGTTTTGAGATTTTTGAGTGAGATTTCAAATATTCAATGAATGGGAATTTGAAAATTCGTTTTATTGAATAGATTTTCATTCAGTTTTATTTATATTTGAGTGTGTTTGTAATTAAGAATGGATTTTAATTCAGTTTTAATTATATTTGAGTGGGTTTTAATTCATATTTATATTTGAGTAAGTTAGGGATAGTTTTATTTTGCTCATATTTTTGATTATTAGTTTTTCTTATTTGAGTGGGTTGATTTTCCATTCTTTTTTTTTGACGACTTCATTTTAGTTTTTTTTTGAATTGGTTTCATATTTTCTTAGGGGTTTTAGAATTCATTTTCTTAATTTCAATTTTATTTTTATTTTGTGTATAAGTTTCAGTACTTCAGATTCCTTTTGTTTTTAAATTGTTTCGTTTTCTTGATGCGTTTTGTTTGATGGAAGTGGACATATCTTTGTGATAGGCCTCTTAAATTCATTATTTTGTGTTCGCACTTTGACTACACGGATAAGATCATCTTGTCCTGGGTAGGTTTCCACTATTCTCGCCATGGGCCATTTCGAAGGTGAAAATCTTTCATCTCGTACCAAAACTAAATCTCCAATTTTGGGTTGGTCCTTGATTTTTAGCCACTTAGGTCTATTTTGAAGCCTTGTGAGGTATTCTCCGCTCCATTCCTTCCAGAAGGTCTGTAGTGAGGCTTGTAGACGTTTCCATCTATCCAGGTATCCAATCCTTTCTACTGCTAGGTCTGCTTCGGGAACTATATGAGCTGATGTGCCAATTAAAAAATGAGCTGGTGTTAAAGCATTGAAATCTTCCAAGCTGTCTGTAACCGGACATAGAGGTCTCGAGTTAAGGCAAGCTTCTATTTGCGCTAGAAGCGTACTGAGCTCCTCGAACGTCAGAGCTTGGTTTCGGGCAACGCGACGCAAATGGTATTTAACAGATTTCACTCCTGCTTCCCATAAGCCTCCAAAGTGAGGAGAAGCGGGAGGAATGAAATTCCAATTGGTACCCAATGCACTCAATGAGTTAGCAATATCAGTATAGTTAAGTTTAGCAGCATTTAGCATTTTTTGGAGTTCCACATTAGCACCTTTAAAGTTGGTCCCACAGTCACTATATATGTTTGCACATATGCCTCTGCGAGATGTAAATCTTCGGAACGCGGCAATAAAGGCTTGTGTCGTTAGATCTGTGACAGCTTCAAGATGAATTGCCTTTGTTGAAAGACAAATAAAAATGGCGAAATAGCCTTTGAATTTTTTAGCACCTCGTCCTTTCCAGGCCTTTACTTCTATAGGTCCGGCGTAGTCGACACCAGTGTGTGTAAATGGTCTTGAAACATTTACTCTTGGTGCTGGAAGGCTTCCCATCAGTTGTTGCAATGGCTTAGGTGCATTCTTAAAACAGGTGAAACATTTATTAATGTACTTTTTGACCGTTCTCTTCATGTTGAAGATCCAAAAACGATTTCGAATGTGTGCAATCACTTGGTGAATACCACCATGTACCACTAGTTTAAGCGAAAAAATGGTACCGGTCTCATTCAAACATTTTCTTTTTCTTTTTTAAAATTTAATGACTTAGCCAACTGGTTGCTGATGGTAGGCCTTATATTTATTTCTTTCCCGTTTATTAAATAAGATAGAAATGGTGCTCCTTCCAAAATTGCCAGCTTATTGATACATGCTGACTCCAAAAGTGTCCTTTATGCTAAATAAAAATTGTACAGGAAACATCACTATTTTGTAAATATATTTGGCAACAAAATGTTAATTACATTTTCAACGCCCGACATTTTGTTTTTGTCATCAAATTTGGATGCTTGAATAAATACCAATCTAGGTTAGGTTACCTTCATTAAGAGATTGTGGTGTTAAATTTGAAATACGGCACACCTCTTCTGTAGCCTATAGATATAATTTATTGTACTATAATACTTTAGGAATCCTTCCAGCCTCCTGCTCCTGTGAAACTTTCCTATGGGCCTGCTTAATGAACAAGAAGTGTTCATTACATAATCATGGCGGGCGGTTGAACATAATAAGCGGAAACCGAAACACCACCGACAATGATTAATTGTAAAACTTTAATTGATCAATGTTGACTTATTCGTAGTTTTAATTTAGAAGTTACAAGACTTGACACAGAAATTTTCATTTAAAATTTTAGAGATATTTTAATTATATGCAAAGGTACGTATTTATGGCAAAAATTCAATTAATTTTTTGTTTGAGGAAATCAGCTTTATTAGTGTTTACCCACATCCAATTTGAATACAAATAAACTCACCCAGGACTGTCGAAATTTAAAAGAAAGGACTTTTGTGAAATTTCTTCAAAGATAAGAGAAACTATTAGAATAGTTTTCAATCTATGTTGATTGGAAGAAGACCTTTTAATTATACCTCAATCAAATCAATTGCTTCAAGGGTTATTTTAAGTATACAACTCGTATGTTAATAAGCGCCTACTATCTTTATAGGTTCTCGATATAGTTTCAAACAAAATTCCAAACGAGTTGATTAGAAGGGTTCTTCAATTTATTTGTGGATGGTTTATGTAGTATATACTTCCTGGTATCATTATTATAACTTATAAGTCTATAAATGAATGGCAAATTAAAGGCAAATAAACAAATATGTAAGTTTGGTGAAGGCAAATATGTATTACAAAAGGATATCCGTTCCTTTGAAAAGTTTGAGGTCACTCTTTGATCCTTTTATTAGAATGTTAATGTTAACATGTGCAAATAAATGTATGTATGTTATACATTTTCATTTTAAATTTGTATGTAATCTGGAAATGTCTTCATCCTTAGGTTTACAATCTTTTTATCTTTAAATATTGGGAATGGAACCAAGAAGAATACTACGGAACTATGTGCAATTTTTTTGGATGTGGAGAATGTAGAAATATTTTAAACCATGTTAAATTAGAATTACAAATATTTTTAATAGCAATCGAAGCAGAAGCTGTTTTTTTAGAGGCCTAATGGGTTTTTTGGCATTGTCATGAAATAGACTTTATTCGAAATACAGGGTTTTTTAACAGGGACGCTACAAAAGTTGCATCGACAGGGACAGCAAACTACGCCAAATTTAATGCCACTCTTTTGACATTTCGATTGCTCTTCAGTAAGGCTTGGATTCGTCAATAAACAAAATATGCGGTATTATACAGGCAGCAATCCACACGTACTCCATAAGTCATCATTGCACCCCGAACAAATTACGGTTTGGTGTGGTTTATGCGCGTTGGCGTCTTCAGTGAAGATCAAGACCGGCACTTTACTGTGAATTGGGATCGCTACCGTTGAATGATAATTGAATATTTCTGGCTCCAACAGGAAGGCGCCACAACCCACACAACGAATTATCTCACCACGTGTTATCTCACCAAATGGTCCAGTCGCTCGGCCGCCCCGGTCGTTCTATTTCATGCCGTTAGACAATTTTCTTTGGGTCTTCAAGTTTATGGTGTATGCCAACAAGCCAGTGACGATTGATGGATTTCGTACTAATATCGAACGTGAAATTGCAGCAGTATCGGTCGATTTATGCTTGAAACCGTCGAAAATTGGGTTCAGCGTCTGCACTTCTGCAAACGTGCCTGTGGTGGCCATACAAAAGAAATTGAGTTCTATACATAATGGTATTGAACGTACTTTTACAGGAATACAGAATTTTATTGATATCGTTTTTGTTTTATTTATAAAAAAATTTTTGTAGCGCTCTGAGAGCCCGGCTGGCTTCAACGTAGTCTTATCTGGAGTTCTAGTTTTCGATGACTTTATTCAACATTTGTGGCCGTGCATCGGAAACAATGCTGCGATTGTTCAAGATGTTAAACAAAAATTATTTTTTTATTTGATGAACGAAGAAGACAGTTATATAGGCTCTATAGTGGCTATCATTAGGAGTGTTTTTTTGGCATCACT
Organism: Eupeodes corollae; assembly: GCF_945859685.1. Classification (NCBI taxonomy): domain Eukaryota; kingdom Metazoa; phylum Arthropoda; class Insecta; order Diptera; family Syrphidae; genus Eupeodes; species Eupeodes corollae. The sequence goes on from NC_079147.1 coordinate 64,749,921, forward strand.
ATCTGCAGTTGCCCACCCGCAGCTGTTTTATTTTATTTTTAAGTTGGTAGAATTGTCTAGCTGTCAGAAAATAAAACAAAACAAGTGTTAAAGTCCAGTTTATGCTACATATTTTAAGAAAGAATTTTATTTATATATAATTTTAAATAAATGATAATTTAACCATTTTCCTGATTTTCCATTTCTACTCTGCATTTGTTCAAAGTTTGATTTGTTATTTTGGTTTCGCTTACGAATAAGTTTTTCAAACATTGGGGTACGTTCGTAGATATGGTCAGTCGTCGTTCATGAAATTGAAGTTTTTATAGGTTGAAATTCGTATGTGAAATGTGAAAGACTTTTAAAGTTAAATTTTGACAATAGGGGTACTCATAGAGCCGCGTAAACTGTCAAAATTTGTAAAAATAACCTTTACTTAACTTTATTGAAGTACAACGGCTACTGTTGGCCAAAAGTGGTAAATGTATAATAGTTCTTCCACCCTAAAATTTAAAGTAATGATGCAGAAAGCTTGGCGTTACAAAGATGCGACCCACACTGATAACTTCCCATCCCGTTTGTCGATTTGTCTTAGTTAAAAGTTTGTAGGTTTTCGTGTTGTGTTAAAAAAGTTGTCAGTTGAATTATTTAAAAAAAAATTTAAATTACCAAAAATATTTTTCCAGTAAGGAAATAGTTTTGTTTGAAAATCTAGATTTGTTAAGTAGATTTTTAGTCAAAAACAATATCTTACCAGTTTTAGTAGCATTTCTTATTTTTTTATAAATTGGACGAATGAAATTAATTTGGAGATATCAAGAACCGACCATCAATTTTTACCAAATTTGAGTACAGTTTTTGTAGATTTAATTTTTTGAAAAAAAACGGACTTTTGGGTTTTATAAAAAAACTACTGAACATCGAAAAAAATGTTTTCTGTAAAATAAGAAAAGTTTGAAGACAATATTTTTAATTTTTGAAAAGATATTTGAGTCGAAAATCATTTTTTTTAGGTTTTTATTTTTTTTTAAACAAACTGTCAATTTGATTTTTCTCAAAATTTTACTGAATCTTGGCAACAATATTTTTTGAAAGATAAAAGTAGCTTAAGGCCAATATCTACAATTTTTGAAAAGACATTTGAGTCGAAAATCAATTTTTACCAACTTTTATACATTTTTTGTTTAGGTTTTTATTTTTTGTAAGAAAATTGTCAATTCGATTTTTCTCAAATTGCTTCCGAATGTTGAAAACAATATTTTTTGTAAGTTAAAATTAGTTGGAAACCAAAATTTTAAATTTGTTAAGAGATATTTGAGTCCAAAATTAATTTTTACCAACTTTTGTTAAATTTTGTATAGGTTTTTAATTTTTGTAAGAAACTGTTTAGATTTTTCTCAAAATTTTACAGATTGTTAGAAACAATATTTCTTTTGAGATAAAATAAGTTTGAAGCCATAATCTTAAGTTTTTGAAAATATATTTGAGTTGAAATTCAATTTTTACCAACTTGGAGTAATGTTTTTTTTTTAGGTTTTTAGTTCTAATAAAAAATGGTCAATCTGATTTTGAGAAAATTTTACCAAATGTTAAAAACATTATTTTTTTATCGTAAAATTTTCGAGGTGACAAATTTTTTTTTAGTTTTTTCGATTTATAAAAAAAACGTTATTTGGATTTTTTTGGGGTTCTTATAATGTCGTGGTGATATCAAGTGGCCACCAAGACCGCTAGACTTTTTTTTGTGGGTTTACGTGAAAGACTGTGCTTATGCTTATGCACATAAATTTTTAACTCTTGAGTACTTAAAAACCAACATTTTTCAAGGCTGAGATACCGCCCAATATCGATGCTTGCAACAATTTGCGTGGTGGTAATTTGAATGATATTTTACTTACTTACTTAAGGTGGCGCTACAGTCCGGGGCTGACCTGGGCCTTAACCAACATGAGTCTCCAGCCACCTCGGTAACTAGCTATCTGTCTCCAGTTTCGAACGCCAAGTTGGTTGACTTTAATTCTCCTAACTAGGTCAGTGTCGCTGTACAGCCCGTACAGTTCGTAGATATATCTTCTCCTCCATTCTCCATCTATGCGCACGGGACCAAAAATCATCTGAAGAATTTTCTCTCGAGGATCCTAAGACGGTCTCATCTTTCTTTGACACGGTCCAGGCCTCAGCGCAATAAATGGAAACCGGGATGATGAGTGTCTTATAGATGGTAATTTTAGATGCTCGAGAGAGGACTTTACTTCTCAACTGCCTTTTAAGTCCAAAGAAGCAGCGATTTGCAAGAGTTGTTCTTCGTTTGATTTCAGCGCTGGTGTCGTTGTCTGTGTTAATAGCGGTGCCTAGGTAGACAAAGTCCTTAACTACCTCATAGTTATAGCTGTCCATGGTGACGTTTTGTCCAACACGTCGTTGTTCAATCGTTTTTTGATGATAGCAAATACTTGGTCTTGCCCTCATTGACCACTTAACCCATCTTCTTCGCTTCCGTCGCAATGCTCAAAAACGCTCCACTGACATCACGCTTTGATCTTCCAATTACGTCAATATCATCTAAGCACCCGGATAATTAGATGGACTTTTCGAAGATTGTGCCTCTAGTGTTAACGGTTGAGTTTTGCACAATTCTTTCCAGAACGATGTTGAAGAAGTCGCATGACAGTGCATCGCCTTGTCTAAAATCTTTTTTGAAATCAAATGCATCGGCAAGATCTTTTCCGACCTTGATAGAGCAGCGTGCATTCTCCATCGTCATTCTGCACAAACGGATAAGTTTGACAGGGATGCTCTTCCCTATATGGATGCTGTCATACGCCGTTTTAAAATCGATAAGGAGATCGTGGGTATCGATTTGAAGCTCCTAGGTTTTTTCCAAGATCTGCCTTAGTGTGAATATTTGGTCGATAGTGAAGTTTCCTGGTCAGAAGCCACACTGATAAGGACCAATCAGGTTGTTGACGAATGGCTTCAGACGTTCACATAATACTGCAGAGAGGATCTAGCGCAGTTTAGACGGTCTCCTTTCTTATGTATCGGGCTCGGGCACACTATGTTGAGATTCCATCATCAGGCATGCTTTCTTCCGACCATATTTTGCAGATGAGTTGATGCATGCTCCCTACCAAGTCATCGCCTGCTGCTTTGAATAGTTCGACAGCGATGCCGTCAGCCCCAGCAGCTTTGTTTGACTTAAGTTTAGATATGGCCATCTTCATTTCGTCAAGGTCGGGTAGGCGGTATTGTTGATCTGCGTCGCCGAGGTTGAGTGGTTCTATCTCCCTTACAGCGGAATTCGGTACGTCATCGCATAATTTGGAGAAGTGATCTTTCCATATTCTTAGCATCGACAGCGGTTCTACTACGATGTTCCCCTAATCGTCTTTACAGGCTTTGGTTCGTGGCTGGTACCCTTGGGAGGTTTTTTTTTACCTTTTGGTAAAATTTACGAACCTCATTCCTGTTGTGACATCCCTCAATCTCCTCGATCCCGCGCTTCGCATGCTCTCTTTTTTTTCATCTATGATGTTTCTCCTCCTTCTGCTCGTAGAGCTCGCGAGCAGCTCTGGTCCTCCTGCGCAGGCCGTTTTGTATGCCTGTTGTTTCCCTGCGTGAGCTTGTCGTCATTAGTCGTCAAACCACGAATTTCGCTGTCGTGGCCGTGTGAAGAATAGCACTCCAGAGGCGGCATCTCTGATGGCTGCAAGGCAATGCTTTATGCAGGCAGCATATGACTCCTTAAGAGATTATTAGAAACTCGATCGGAAAAGGACATGGCAGTGTTTGCGATTGGAGCCGTCTAACGTTGAATTTTCTCACAGTGCTTCCTTGTTTTTGCTTGGATGGCTTGGGATATCCGTAGCCGTACCTTGGCTACAACGGGGTAGTGGTCCGAGTCACAAATTTGACTCGTAAAGGTATGACTACAACGAGCACTTTTTGCAAAAAGTCAAGAGTGAAATATTTTGGGTGATAGTTTTTCCACCCCACTATTTAAAGTGTAGAAAGCTTATTTGATTTGATGTAAAAAATAAATTTTGCAGCTACTAAAAAAAATAATTTTGTAAATTTCCCACTTTTTACAAAAAGTGGCCTATGTAGTCATACCTTAAATCCAGCAAATAGAAAACAACATTAAAAAAGAAAAATATTTATCACCATAGAACAACTATGCTGGACTCTTTCCTTGATTTGTGCGTTTCAATATTAATTCAAAATAAAATAATTCAATAACAATTCAAAATAAACTTAAACGCACCTAAAGTGCGTTGCACTCTGCGATCAAAGCCTTCGAGAATTTTTCGAGTTATCCGATTATCCGAGTTACCAACGTTCTGGCAGCTTCGTTTTTAAAGATGTACGGACTAATTATTTCAATAACCCATAAAAACACCAACAAATTAGTTTTTGTGGATGTAAATGGTGTATCAACACACACTTGAGGATTGTAATGATTCCAACTACGGCATTTTTGTCTAGTTACGTTTCCATTCAACAGAAAATAAGTTCCGTCACTGAATTCGCTTTAGTTTGGCTCGATTACAAAACCTTTCAATGGGAAGTTAAAAATCAAATTCGTCATTCTTCGTATAAGTTTATTTTCAAGTTAATGCTTTTATTTGAGCTTAAAAATATCATTGACTTATTAATGTCACTTCAACATAAAAAACCATCCTAATGTCTTTTGTCTCACTCTTCTTCTTCTGTAGCGAAAACTCGCTCCTTTAAGACTTCTTAGTATTCCATCGAACTTTATAAGATATAATTTTGGAAAACACTTTATTTTACGTTTCTTTAAGAAAAATTGGAAAGTTAAATCGGGCGATATCACAAATTTCGACTATTTTTACTACAGACATGTTTAGTACAAGTTCTTCAGGAATAAGCCAAATACAATTGATACGTCCGAACCTTCCGATTAGACAACCTCGGTCCAAAGTTTATGGTCTACATAACCGTCCAACTACGGAAGCAATTGACAAAATTGTGAAGAAATTTGATAAGACTGGATTGGTTACAGATATTGTAAGGACTGTACACGATACATCATCGTTACGCTTGTACCACTGAAAATATCGCTGCTGAAAGTAAAAGTGTTGGCGAAGTGTCATCGTTCTCAGGAATTAGGACTGTCTTACTCACTTGGTAGGTTTGTTAATAAACAAAGTTGTCGAATTTGGGGTTCTGATAATGCCGTGGTGATATCAAGTGGCCACCAAGACCGTTAGACATTTTTTTGTGGGCCTACGTGAAAGACTGTGCTTATGATGCACATAAACCTTTAACTCTTGAGTACTACACAGCAAAACCAACATTTGTCAAGTTATGGCTGAGATACCGCCCAATATGTGTCAAAAAATGGCCGCAAAAGAATGGGTGCTTGCAAAGAATTCTCGTGGTGGTCATTTGGATGATGTCGTATTACGTTTACTTTTGAAAACGCAAACTAGATAGCCCTGAATGTATAATAGAGTTTTCCAAATCGAAGCGGTTTGAAGCAATGACACGCGTTGTCTTCTCGAGTGAAGAAAGGCTTAACCTTGAACTCCTGACATTATTTTTTAACATAATAAATGACAAAGACAAGAAATTCCAATCAAACAGAATACAACGTAACGACCTTAGCTGGGGTTTTGAAATCTAGTTTTTGGAATGCTTCTTTATTTCTTCTTTCAGAAAAAATCTATTACATAGCTCAAAAACAAATAATAATTCCTTTTACTAAAATTGAATAGCTTCCAGCTTTTAAATAGTTTTTTTTGACATGATTTCAGTATATGACATTTTTTTTTAGTATCATATTTACGACTGATATTGAAGTTTTTGTTTGCTGTGAAAATGAAATAAAGATGTATCATCATTTTATATCAGCAGCAATGATTCTAGATACAGCAGCCGCATCAATTCACAGAGGTTATATAAAAACCCTCTACAATTTGCTTTCAAAACAAGGTACATAGATATTATATTAAATTCTATACCGAAATTGAAATCCCAAAGTGAATATTTTATTTTTACTTTGTGCTGCAAACAAAACTAATATCCACCACCCCACCGCTCCCAACCCAACTCTACACGAATAACCAATCTAATCCGCAGTGAAAATCTTCGATTTCATCGCCATCGGCGGCGGTGACAGCGGTGGGCCGCCCGGGTGGTGGTGATGGACACAGAGTAAAAACATCCAACTGAAGCACAACACCATCGCGTCACATCTATAAACGGGGAAAATTCAAAATTTGAATTCCATAAAACTACAGCGGAAAATCCGAATACCATATTCTATGGAAAATCCTGATGCACATCAGCAGCGTTCATCTGGGACGGTCCGTTTTGGGTTGTCATCACGCTCGCTCGGTAACATCCCTTCCCAATAAAAAAGAAAAGCTAAATAAACATGTCACGTTATCATAATGTGGGGACAGCAGTTCTGGAGATATATAGGGACAACACCGCACACCGGTGCGGTGGTCGGTCGATCAGTTGGTCGGTGCGCGATGACGTTGATGTTGACGGTGAAGATATGACGCTCGTTGGCAGAATATTGTAGGAAGCGCATATCCGAAACGCCTTCCATTTTCATATAACACATCATGCAAAACATGACTGACAGCAGCCACGGAATTATTTTGACACAAATTTGCTATGCAAATTTGTTATTTGAATACTTTCACTTGAAAACGCTATGTGAGAGGATGCGGATGAGTTACGTTCCCGAGCTGCA